>NC_088303.1:10322233-10408275 GCF_032854445.1 Liolophura sinensis | reverse complement strand
CATTAACCCAATTATCTATGACTTCTGTATTTTAATTTTATCAACCCCACGGGCGTGAGATGAAAACATGACCAGTTGTTTGGCGTTTACTGCAGATGTTCTGCGATATATCCAGACGTGGTTTATTCTGAAGATATACACACAATGGAGCATTTTATTTAAAATACTATCATATCACAGTATACGACGACAACCTATATCTGTAACATCACGATGTCGTGGAAGTTGATTGCTGGTCATTCTCAGTCCAAGTACTTCCTACATTACATCCACGCGAAGGATACATCCCTCCACATCTACAACTCCGTGGCGCTGCATTTGAAGACTGATAAGGGGACACTGTCCTGTGCAAGTATATATAAGGCATTAAGGTAAAGGCCATGGTACACATGCCCATATAACGTCTACCGTCTAACCTATATGTAAATATGAACTCTAAATGTAAAACGAGTGCTACAAGGGAAATCTGTAAACTTGGAGTTAAAAGTCACCAATAATGATTATAACATTAAAACAATGATCATTTAATAATTTAAAAAATTGGAACAGTAAATGCTAAAACCAACACTAAAAGCAGATTAACGCCATGAAATATAAAATTCTGCAAATCATTTATGTTCTTCACCAATTGTGTTGTCATTCAAAGTCTCCTGCAACAATTAAAGGACTTAAATCTTTAGTGCACTTAAGTAAAAAATTTGGAAAAAAAAACACACATCAATAATATATACATTTTACACAAACAGAGGCACGAAGTAACTGTAACTATATGGTGCGTGGTAACCTGGTACAAAATGGATTGGGTACGCAAACTAACCCTTTCCTTGGCCAAAAATGGCATCAATTGCTCGAAAACGTATATTTAAGAAATAATGTTCGCGTCAGGATAGTCTAACTGTAGTTTTACATCAAATCGATGTGAAAGAGTTTATATTTTAGGTCGAAGGCGAAGCCTGAGACCTAAGATTTGTAAACTCTTCCACATCGATTTGATGTAAAACTACCATTAGACTACCCTGACACGAACATTATTTCTATTCTATTACCTTAGTAGCGGCAAAATGTTTTCGTAATTGTAACAAAAACGCCATTGCGGCATAGATTAATGGCAAAAAACGCCCCCACTTTCCTTGACACGTTGTTTTCGTCCAACCGAACGCTCCAAAGGGGTGTGACCTAATTCTAGACGAAACCATGATGTGTTTTACAGGGGGTGTTAAAATGCGATGCTAAATATTACGGACGTGCTTCACGACTAGGATAGAATAATATAAAGAATACGTTTGTCTTTCGAAAACAATTCCGACAATAAAATATAGCACTATAAAATAACGCATCTGCAGGGCTGCTTTCATATTTCAGCTAAGACGCTGTTATCAGGGTAGGCTTCGGTGAGACAGGTGAAACAGCGACCACACTAACAACGAGGTCGCTCGTTGCTGGAAAGGAGATTTCGGGCAGATCAAAGGTTTTCCCAAACCTTCAGAAAAACGACCACAAAAGTGGGGAGCTCAACTGTTTAAACATAATCAAAGTTTTAATCACGTACGAAAAAAAAATAATTAAAACACACAAAATTAAGTTAACAATAGTTTGATACTGAATTTTATTTGGTTTACTTATGTAAATGCTTTGCGGTCGAGTTGTATTCTGTATCAAATTCATAAACACTGTTGAAATAATGGAACACTTCAGTTCGCATTTTCAATTCAAATAACAAAACAATAACAACATCATAGATATGTGTTTATGCTTATTATAAGTAAGCAAATAAATATATTATAATTTATATGTTGAAGATAAAAATCATTTGCGTTTATTGTATTGTGAAATGCCATGGATGGCTATCACAATTTAAATTTGTCATGACGCATTCTGTACAAAGTTGTATGTACATTAAACCAGCTTTGTGCACAGGTTTCACTCAGTGCGCCGTACCAGTTACGTAAAATATACACGTCACACTCATGCATAAAGGTCACATGATGTACCAAATTTGAAGATCTGGGTCAACAGGAATGTATTGGCGGCTGTCAGACAATGGCGTTTGCGGAGAGAAAATATGAGTGAACGGACTGAACATTGTGGAAAAAAAAAACAACAGTTTAACTCGGATAAACATCAAACAAGGATTGGGAGTTGAAAAGGACGATCTGCAGCCAGTCCGCTATCCAGAGGTTGTGAAGTTGATGTGAACTGTGCTGTTATTTATTGTTGCATTGTTGAACAGCCCTCCAAAACTTTGAGGCGTGACTGAAAACTGGGATTTTGCCATTTGGATTGCTACTGTTACGAGTAACATTACAGTCGACAGCGACGGGCATTTCCACTGGGAGTGGCGTGACTGACATGAGAGTATTTTCACTCAACCGCATTTTCACTTTCAGCATTTTCTGGTAGCACACTTAAAGCATGCAGGATATTGCTGATTTCACGGACGGTTTGGTGATATAACTCCGTGCACTGGATTCATTGCGGTGGCCTGTCACAGACATAACGTCCATCACAGAAACCCCGGCATCAGCAAGAACTGTGGCTGTCGTAGCCCGGACGCAGTGATTCGTGTACCGGCGGCTAAGTTTTGCATCGCGGGAAATATCAGACATCATATCATTTTGTGACCCATTGGTTGATTGCCATACCATGGTTTGTGGTCAACTGGGACGTTTTGGAAAGGCCGCTGGAAGAAAGACTCACAGGAAGAATTATCAGGTCCGTATGTACAAAAAGAAAAAAATTTTCGTGAAACCATTATTATCTCTTATTGTGCAGCATTCAAACGTCCCTATGGGCTTTAAATTATCTGTAACCTGATACTTTTCTTCTTTAAAATAAACATTCGCTCCAACAGAAAAAAATAGCCATTTTGTTTCTTTGTTTATATTTGTCGTCTGCTTTATTCAATGTAAACAACAATCTCTATCCACCCATAGAACTACAATAGACCCGTCCACAAGTCAAAGGCTTCTGTCTCGTGATGGGGGGGGGGGGGGGTATCTAACGACTTAGATAATGTGCACTTGGCATAGAGCCAAGCAGTGCGTTGTATGTAATAAAAAGGAATCGAAGGGTAATAGAATGTCATTTATTTATATCTGACCTACATGTTGATGTATACTTATATACATAAATGTTATTGAACCGACCTCCAACTAATGTAGCAGTTATTGTTACCTATATACTTGGTATTCTGTTAAATTTTGCAATATATGTTTGATGTCATATTTACTTAAAATACGCCTTGTTTGGATAAAACCTTTAATATAAAGTAGTACATAAATTTTTTTCGTATCTATAGTGTATAACCTAACAGCTATTAAACATTAATAATCTTTGTCAGGATAATCATAATGGCATGTAGAGCGTAGTATATTTTTCTTTGCGATGATTGCTAGTTGGAGACCGGTACAAGATAAAACTGTTTTTTTTTTGTGGTTTTTTTTTGGTATAAATTTAAAGTTCTAAAGGAGAGTATATACCGGAAAACATTTACACTGTGCCAGTCAATATGATATGGCATCTTATATTCATTACATTGTCTAACGTGATGATGTATTTTGTACGCTGGCACATAATTAAACTGATTTTATGTGAATTATTTTTGTTGGGGAAAATCTCTATATTTGGTTATTTACCCCACTTACCAAATTTCTGTGATTTACCTGCAGATTTACAACTGAAAGCCATCGTATAAGTGAAAATTTTTAGACTACTAAGTTTAACAACAGTTAAACAAATCAATGATTCAATTAATCAGTCAATCAATCAATCGTTCGATGGATGGGTCATCACTGTTTCAGGGCAGCAGCAACTGCTATACAATGAGACATTGACATGATGCAAGTGCTTTCTTTATTAGGCAGAAAACGCAAAGAATGATCACAAAGCTCACATTTGTTTTGACATAGCCCGTTACCATGTACACTATGAGACATAACCTGCATGGTCTAAGCGGTGGCCTCTACAACTCTACAGAGACTGAGAGGCAACATGCTGTCAACCATGTAGATTGTTGCCATGGGTGTGGCGGACCTTTGTAAAATATGTGTCTCATTTTAGTCTCCAAAGAACTGCGTTCAATGGCAGGTCACAATAACTGAACAGATAGCCTAAAACCCTGTTGAGGAGAAAATGGAATGATCCCATCCCCTATTATAACCATTCTTTTTGAGTGTATATATATCAGCACTCCGCCTGAACAAAGGCATATTAAACATACCTTGACCAAATTAGCTGATGTGCGCCGGAATTATTTACAGATTAATATATCAGAATACCTGTCGGAGTTTTAGAGCCGACTCAGCAACGAGGAGAATGCAAGACAGATCAACTATGGACACAAAGAATAACTCCTCATAATATATACGTTTGTACCACATGATACCGTTCCGGCCTAAAAAGGAGTTCACGGGGCATTCTTAACGTCGTTATTCAGCCCATTTCTATGCAGGACCGTCTGCAGTGAACAGAAGTATGTACTCGAACGAGTTCACTGCAAACGTATCAGATCACCGTTACTCTATTAAGGTCGAAATTCCATTGATTGTATGTCTTAATATTCAGCGCATCGCACTTGTGGGAAATCCAATTCAGTGATGTCTTTATATTGTTCATAATGAGTTAAATGTCATTTCTCGTCATGTAATATCCAGGCTTGGGAATGCCTAATTCAGTTATACATGCAGCTTTATGGTAGATCAGACGCTTGTCATGCCCCGTTATTGGTATGCCTAACTCAAGGATACATACTGTTAAAACAGTATGTATCCTTGAGTTAAATTGTACATAAGAAGATTTCCATGTCCAGTCATGGTAATGCCTAGCTCACCTGTACATACTGTTTATCGGACATCAGACGCTTGCCATGCCCCGTTATTGGTATGCCTAACTCAGGTACACATATGTTTTATCGTACATTAGAAGATTTCCATGTCCAGTCATTATAATGCCTGGCTCACCTGTACATACTGTTTATTGGACCTCAGACGCTTGTCATTCCCCGTTATCGGTATGCCTAACTCAGGTACACATATGTTTTATCGTACATTAGAAGATTTCCATGTCCAGTCATTGTAATGCCCAGCTCAACTGTACATACTGTTTATCGGACATCAGACGCTTGTCATTCCCTGTTATTGGTATGCCTAACTCAGGTACACATATGTTTTATTGTACATAAGAAGATTTCCATGTCCAGTCATTGTAATGCCTAGTTCACCTGTACATACTGTTTATTGGACCTCAGACGCTTGTCATGCCCCGTTATTGGTATGCCTAACTCAGGTACACATACGTTTTAGCGTACATTAGAAGATTTCCATGTCCAGGCATTGTAATGCCCGGTGCACCTGTACATACTGCTTTATCGGACATCAGACACTTGTCATGTCCGGTCATGAGTTTACCTTACTCAGGTACACATGCTGTTTTATCGTATCTCACAAGTTGGTCATTTCCAGTCATGGGTATGTGTAACTTAGGTAGGCATGCTGTTTTATCGTATCTCACAAGTTGGTCATTTCCAGTCACGGGTATGTGTAACTTAGGTAGGCATGCTGTTTTATCGTATCTCACAAGTTGGTCATTTCCAGTCACGGGTATGTGTAACTTAGGTAGGCATGCTGTTTTATCGTGAACACCAGCTTTTATGCCCAGTCATGCGTGTATTTAAGTTTGTGTCCTTGCTGTTTTATCGTAAATCACAAATTTGTGATGTAAAATCATAGGTGTGTCTAACTTAGTGTCCATGCTGTTTTATCGTAAATCGCAAATTTGTGATGTTAAATTATGGGTGTGACTAACTTAGTGTCCACGCTGTTTTATCGTAAATCACAAATTTGTGATGAAAAACCATGGTTATGCCTAATTTAGTGTCCATGCTGATTTATCGTAAATCACAAATTTGTGATGAAAAACCATGGTTATGCCTAATTTAGTGTCCATGCTGATTTATCGTAAATCATAAATTTGTGATGTAAAATCATGGGTATGCCAAATTCAAGTGAATGCTGTTTTATCGTATATAACCAGCTTGTCGGGAATAGTCTATTTCAGGGACACAGTGTCATTATCAAAATCCAAAAGTCCTTCAACAAAAAAATTTAAGGCATGTAAACATAATATTTGTATTTACTTAAAAACTGCACACAACGTAAAAAAAAGGCAGCAACTGCTATAAGTGCAGAAAATGAAGAGAGAAGAAACAGAGCAAGCGTGAATTTATGCTAGTGAAAATGAGAATGCACGAATGTTTGCCCTCATCGTGACTGAATGAGATTTACTGTGAGAAACAGAAATAGGCACACCACCTCTAACATACATACAGGTTATTGATTGAGTTAAATACCACTTAAACAGAGGCAATAATGTGAGCAATTAAAGAGGATATAATATAGAGGTTAAACATCGTGAACCTGCATCAAGGCACCATATTTGGATTTAGACTGGCGTCAGGTTTTGTTCGAGCCTTGCGTCATGCTGTCATGCTGTACAGCCAGGACCCTGACTGGGTTTAGCCAGGCCCCCAGTTTGTGGGGCAGTCCTGTTTGATGGCGGGGCGAGGGGGGGGGGGGGGGGGGCAGCCAGGCAACACATTTGGGCGCCATGGTTGAGTGCAGCAGGCGCCTTGTTTGAGCTTAGGCGTTTTGTCACGTTTTGAAAATTATTTATTTATTTGATTGGTGTTTTACGCCGTACTCCAGAATATTTCACTTATACGACGGTGGGTAGCATTATCGTGTGTGAGACTATCGGGCAGAGCTTCCCACTTACGGCCGGAGAGGAAGCCAGCAGGAGCTTGACTAAAACTCACAGCGACCGCATTGATGAGAAGCTCCTGGCTGCTGGCGTGTTCATCCCCTCGGCCACGGAAACCCCACATTTTGAAAATACAAGTAAATGTTACAGTGGGAATAATAATCTAAGACCCTACGTTGTAAAGGTTGTCGTGTATGAGTACTCTCGAATTGTGAAGAGCGTCAGAAGGCTGCGGCAGAACACCATTGTCGTATGATTATAGCTGTCTTATGAACCGTCCTCTGAAGAAACAGTGTGCCTTTTTGTGCAAAGCTTGAGTGACATAGTGAAAATCGTTGCACCGTTTCATCATTATACGTTACGAAGTTGAATACATCTCGTGATATTCCGCAAACGTGATATATATTGCGATTGTCAGATTGCTCACATCGCTGCCCCATTCATCGAGCCATATAACACCATCCTGAACTAATAGCCAACGATTTAACCAATATCAACTGATTTTGTGCTTGTATTCTAGTGCAAATATCTCCGTAAATTCCGTCGTGTGCGAACTATTGGTCAGCGAACCCAGTATGTAAAGTAAGTGATTATTAAGGAAAGAAAATATCAGGGGATCAAGAAGTTTATCGATGTGATCAAATTGTTAGCGCATGTTGTGGGATATATAATGTCCCATTGCATGTTGCCGAGTAGTTCTACACACGTAGACCCCGCTGGAGAACTGGCGTCGGCGCTGGGAAAGTGTGCTCAGCTCGCGCTGTGCGCTTGTTGAACAACACCCGGCAACATCAAACACCATCAAAACTTATAACCCTGCATCCAACCCCAGGGTTGATTCATGAGTGATAACTGAACAATTCCATTTATCCACGGTTCATCGATATGTTCATGCGCGTTTAACACTTATATGTAACACAATGTTTTGACAGACGACTGCACAGCAACACTTGTCACAAGCAATGACTGATGCTTGTGATAACGTTAAGCCAAGCAGACGGTATTACGACACGGTTTGGTCAACAATCGTGGTCATTTCCCAAATCACCGCTTCCCAGCGCCAAGAGCTTGTTTAAAGGACTGGTCCACAAGGAGATCCACAATTTCAAACAGACTCATGGCACTAGCCCCAATGAAAAGACCCATGGATCCCCCAATGTCACCTGCAATGATGAAAATAAACACTATGTAGATGACAATGGTATGCTGCAGAGGGCGACAGATTTTCTCATCTTATGAGATCCACATATTTGATAACAATAGGAGAGTTTCGAGTTGGAACCCTTTTGTCCTCAACAGTGCAACTGTAAATGGCGAAAAATGTTAGGCAACCTTTGCTGACATGAATTTATTGATCACCTGTCTCACCCTTTTCCAGAGGAACAAATGACACCTCTTTCCTTTAAGAACTTTACAAGTTCACAGACATTAAGATTCTCGACCTTCTCTATCATTCTTCCACTCTAAATTACATTTTTGACACCCTTTTCAGGCGTAAATGTTATAGTGAATGTGATCAAAATTAGTTGCCTAACATGTTTGACATGATACATTTGAACTTTTTCTACCTTCAATGATGAAAGAGTTTGAACACTAAACTCCCCTACTGAGATGCATGTACCATACAGTGCCGGTATGGATCAAATACTTTGAATGAAATAGTTTTCATAGACACTTTTTTGCAATCTTAAATTTGCAATTTCAGCAAAACTGATTTTCATATTGCTTTTCGACGAAAATGCATAGAAATTTAGACAGGTATGTCTAATGTCGAGTAAATAAAATCGGCTTCATTATGGTTATATAAGGGAGATAACTCACATAGG
Source organism: Liolophura sinensis (assembly GCF_032854445.1). Classification (NCBI taxonomy): domain Eukaryota; kingdom Metazoa; phylum Mollusca; class Polyplacophora; order Chitonida; family Chitonidae; genus Liolophura; species Liolophura sinensis. The sequence continues at coordinate 10,399,693 of NC_088303.1, read as the reverse complement.
AGAGAAAATATTGTATAGTCTTCCTGCTGAGTTACTTCCTCATAGCTCAACTCACTGTAGAACACGTCCAGGAATACAAAATTTTCCCTGGAAAAAATATTGTTTTAATTGATATTATATAAAATGCTACATAAGATGAAACCTTCGGTATGAAATCTGTAGTTCAGCATGGCTTGAAATCTGACCTCGAAATGGGTTTCAGATTGATCCAAGGCAAAACCATGGATTGGTCGTAATTGTGACATGATTAAATCAACGATTCCTTCAATTAATTTACACCACTGTGGACTTCACTGTAATCACCTGGTATCTTCTATAAAACTAACATCTCTATAAAAATTCAAGCCTATCAATAAAATTATTAAATCCATTGGGGATGTTGTGCAGACCATAGCAGTCTTTTAGACATCGCTGTAAGATTAGAAGTAGCTATTTGTGAAATCGTTTTCTGTGAATATCACTTACGTGATTAGTACGAGTTGTCCAGAACTGCCATATTAACCTACCTCCTGACGGTTCGATTTTTTCTACCCAACTTGTGGACTTCTTGACTCAAAAGAGAGCCCTGTTTCTGTCAAATACCTCATTGCAAACACCCCACTTAAGATTCTCAGATGTGAAGTGCTCTGATTACAACAAGCCAAGCTGTAAGGTGAAGTGGTAATATGACAATTCTAGACGGGGTTCTCGGATTAAACATGTTGGTGTTGCGAATTGACCACGATGGCCCAAAAGGAAGCAGTAGTGTAAAGTTTAATTTTCTTTCCTGGGGTAATTCATAGTCTGATCTTATATCTTTTAGTGGAGTAATACATACCGCAAGAAATTTCCATCGAGTTTCGTACTCTTTTTAAAATCTCCCATAATGTCCATCATGTCGTACAAGGAGGAGTAGAAGATTCTGTCTCTATTTCCGATGACGTCACGAATGTCGGTCTCGTCTCTTATGAACACAAAGTGGCTTTCCTCTGTAGCTAGAACTTCGGTAAGATTCTGCAAGAAGTTCTTGTAACCTCGCCACTGGTAGTACTCTATCGAGTCCACATCTGTCAAAATGCTTCGCCAGGTGTCGCCCGTTATATCTATGAGCTTCGTCCAATCGTCGAAGATAGCCTGACCACGTGATCTAACTTCTAAGAAGAACACCTTCATCGTATTAATGCCTTCGTGGATGACAGGGGATAGGGCGGACTTCGCCACGTCTAGCTTCAGAACAGATGAATTCACCAGATACTCTTGACTTAGATCACTCAGCTCTCTTAATGTGGGCATCACTTTTCCTAGAACTTCATCTAGAGAGCCGTTTATACGGTCTATATTGTTTTCTATGTTGTCGGTCAGAGCAACAAAATCTGTCCACAGCTGAGTAAAATTATCAATTCTTTCATTCATTACTTTCTCGGGTACATTTATCGACTCGAAGTAGAGGTTAGCTTTATTATGAAAATAACGTTTATTGTAGAAGATGAATTTTTTGTTGACGTACCAAAGACTGTCGGGATCCAGGGTGCTATTGTAATAGGCGATCTCTGTCAGGTTTTTGTATCCCAGGACGTGCTCTTTTAGGATCTCCAGATCACTTGCTATTCTCAGGCCATAGTTTCTGGCGTTCCACGTACGGTACAGCGAATCATTCATCAGTTTTTTGGGCACAATGTATGGATTGTTGTTTCGTGCCATTTTGGAATATTTATAGTTGAATATCGGAGTTCCATTCTTATAGGCATCTATCAGTTCTGTTAAATTGCCAATGCCCCTGTTAATCATTTCTACTTCAATATCCACTTTATCGGTGAGAATCTGGTAAATCACCTCTCTTGTACACTCCTGATCCGAAGCCATGTTGACAAGCTCATGTAGCTTTGTGTGCATATCTAAAGCGAAAGCCTGGAAACCGTTCCCAATGTAACTCAACGTCCTTTCTTCCATTGCATCTCGAGCTCTGATGAAATTCTTCTGTATTGCATAAAGTTGATAATTTAAGATGAAGTTTTTCCTTTTCCAGATTTTATATACTTCCTCTTTTTTAATCGCCAGGACTGCCCGCTGTTCGTGCAATTTTTGCTCTATTTCCTCCTTTAGGAGAAGTTCGATACTCAAAAGCTTCATCTTCACGTCGTCTGCTGTATTTTTGAAATTCAAGAATTTATCCTTTTCCACTCGATTCGTTACCTCTCTTGCATGACGGTACTTTTGTTCCAGCTCTTCATAGTTCAGATTGGCCAGTAACTTGTCGATGACAAAGCTTGATGTGGTAGCGTACGATATGCTGGGTTCATAAGCCTGGAAAGTACAAGGCACTGGACACTCACAGATCTCGTGCTCACGGATATGGAATTTGTCTGCCAAAGAAAGCACAAGTTGACAAATGTCAACACAAATGTAAGGCTCATTATGACTGACGTCATATGTATTATGTACTTCCGAATGTCTTTGTTTTAAAAGAAAATGTACAGAATATGTACACACTCTTTATATACATGTTAATTTTTGTGACAATGTCACGTGTGACAAACATTTACTCTGCCAAAGATGATTGGAGGATTGAGCATTCACAAATTGGTGCTGGTTCCAAAATGCCGCTAGATGTACGTAAATATATAAGCCTGTGTGTCTATATTACTCACCAATGAATGGCATGGCGCACTCGTACATTTGAAGTAAAGTACAGACTGGTGGGTCATCTGAGGAATATAACAATATTGCTTTCTCACACACATTCATGCATTAAAACTCCCTTAAGCATATGTACAATAATTTTGACAAGTAAGTAATATTAAAAAAGACAAACAAACTTTCATTTGTAAATTAAATATTATTAGGGATTGTAACGCGCAAAAATGTTCGTAAGCCATAAACAAACTAACCACATATAAAGACTTTAAGGGATATCTCGTTTGCAAAAGATGGAGTAACTCACAAAGTAGGTAAATGAGCACGTTTAGAATAATGTACACTCTAAAATTAATCTGTTTTATTTTGCACATTACTGTGTTTTCCGAATTGTAGCATATTAGATTATTCTACTGGTCAAAACGAGGGGCCTCCGTGGCTCAGTTGGTTAGCGTGCCTCTCACTATGCGTTCGCTTCGCTGTGAGTTCAAGTCCAGCTCATGCTGGCTTCTTCTCCAGCCGTACGTGGGAACCTGCGGATGGTCTTGGGCTCTGCCCGGATTCCTTCCACTATAAAGTTTGTCGCCGTCGTATAAGTGAAATAATCTTGAAAACGGCGTACAACACCAATCAAATACATAAATAAATATTGCTTCAAATTGGTATGTTACATGAGATAAAGCCTTTCTGTAATTTCAACAGAATACTTTCATTGGTGTATAACGGGGTATTACGCATGTGTCAATAACATAATATTATGTGGCATCAAAATGAATCGTTCTATAACTCTCCCATAAAGTTAACAGACTAGCTTTTACTGTGTAGTAGCTGAAAGAAAATCGAGATTGTACCGATTGCCAACTTTGACATTTGATTTGAGCTGCGAAGCATTAAACCCGATTTTCCGCTAGTGATAATTTGGGTTAGTATATTGAGCGCTGAAATCTTACTGTTTATGTGAGGCAAATAGGCATCTCGACATCCACATGCTTTTTTCAACTCTGTCGTCAGGCAATCAATCTTACAGATGGCTGTCGTGTAGGTCACATTAGTGAAGTACTTCATCGGTTTTTCCCCGCATACACCGTGTGGAGGAGGTAAGTTTTTCAACTTGCAAAGAGAAGAAATACAGTTATATTTAACACTTAAGCCTGAAAAGAAAATGAAGATGATCTCGCTTCATGAATGCATTCCTTGGGTTGGACAGGAAATGTAGTTGATAGAACAGTGTGCGATCGTAGTTTTCCGGACCTCTGCCTGACTGAGGGACTAAACCTGTGCACCCTTGGTCAATGAGATCGGAGATTCGAACCCAAATACCTCTAGTTAACCGCCATAGTAAGTAAGTTTGTAAAGTATTTGGTGAGACATCAAGTAAGTAAATAAACAGAATATTTATTCGAACATAGCACCCTAGATTTGTTAATTTCTTGAAATTCAACGCAAAATGACATATTTATGATTGAATTAAGGACCTAGCTGGTAGCACTCTCCAATGTTCAAATCTAATGTCCGCCGAGTTGGCTAAGGCTTGATATCATAGGGACGCCAGGTAACTTATGAGGGGCAGTGTTATCAGTGCGCTAAATGATGTGAACGATGTGAAAAGTAATCACTTGCGTGAAGTAATGCGTTCTCTGCTAAAAATACAGGCTTGCAAAAACTCCGATCATCGGAAATGAAGGCAAGGCGTGATGATTACTTACTACAAACAAGCTGTTCCCGACAAACGAGTGAGATCCCGTAGGTACGGCAAGGCCCAGGTCCCCGACCAATGGGAATTCGTCTTGGTCGTGAATAAATACTTTGACCCCGGCGGCGTCATGGGGGCCTGGCATGTACTCGTACTGCTCAACGTTCAGGACTAAGCGTAAACCGTAGTCGATACCTTGGGGTGAAAAAAAAAAATAAGACAACAGGTCATGATACAAGAACGGAGTCTGCTGTACAATGGTATGTACTTACGCATTTGAATGCGATTTAAGGTCGTATTCATGACTATGTGATATAACGTCGTATTTCACTTACAAGACGGAGGTCGGGTTTATGGGTGGGGTAAACTAGACAGAGCCCAGAAAATTCCACTGCTCTTAACCAAGCATCTGACAAATCTTCTGACGTTCTGAATAAGCGATATTGGAGTCGAACCGGCAATCGTAGCTATCAGAGGTGGATCAAGTACGGTGAAAGAGGGTTTATTCAGGTGAACCAGATAGGGTACTGCAGTGATATAATTCACTGCACACGCGGGAATAGTTCGCATTTTCCATTGCTAAACCTTTAAGCCTACCGAAACACAACATGAATAGGTTGGTACAACTTTTCAATGAGACGAACCCACTTTATTGTGAGCCTATTTTGTACACGTAAAGTATAACTCTGTACAAGATAAGCCTGGTTTGTATCTAGGCATCTATTCAGGGAGACTTCACAGAGAAATAGTACCGGAAACTTGTTGAATGCAAGTTTGGCTTTCGAATGAGGGACTTTAGAGTCAGCAACTTTTCTCTGCAAAACGTATGCGGTGTACGCTTTTGTAAAAGTTGCTCCTGCTCTGGAACAATGTCAGTAGTTTCAAACCTTGATCGGTTACTGACAAATGCCAGCTTACGAATTTATACCAATACCAATAATACTGCAATCACAAAACCTGATCACCGCATAGGTTAATCTCGTAGATAAGCCATTTAGAGACCTTTTGTTATCTGCCAAGATGAAATCATTTTGCACCATTGGGATTTTGATCAATGATGTTGACTTACAGGCTAAACCGCCTTGGGTTTTGTCGCAGCACTACAAAGAGTTAACTAAAATGTAAACAGTAATCGAGTGATCTTTTTTTTTTTAGTTCTCTTCATTAAAGTTCGCATTAACAATATGTCCTTATTTTCTGACAACTTTAACCGGGACATATACGTACAAAGTCACTGGTCTATGCATTTCACAATTATCGAGTCGTTATTCTATAATAATGCGCCCACATTTGTACCCCGTAGGGAGAATATAACTGTGCGCAGCCCCTATTAAATGCCATTCGGTAATTGCATGCTGTCGACATTTATCATGTCATCCAGTAGGTCCCATTAGCAATGCGACTGAAATATTTGTTTTCACAGGTAATGTCCGCAAGCTGGATGTAACTGATGCAACGGGTGCATTGGTTTCTTCACTTATTTGATTGTTGTTTAACGCCATACTCCTCTCCGGTCGACGGTCATACGTGGGAAGGTCTGCCAGCAACCCGCGGCGGGTCAGAGGGGACATTCTTATGTAATCCTATTTTTTATCAGCCATTTTGTTCGGAGATATTTTCGAAAGGCAATATTTGCGTCAGCTGAACAAATGGTGCTGTGAATGAAACATGTCTAACAATTAAAAGAGCGAATCAGGCGAGGAATAATGTCATCGACGTTGACATTTAGTCACGACATATTTCAACAAAACTATCTGCGAATAGAATATTACAATGCCACTGGTCGGTTTTGCGAATATAAAATTTGAGACCCTACTATATAGCCTGTTGTGTATACATGAACATCCCTGCTGTGTTGTACGGGGTGTTTAGGGTTGCACGCGTTTCGCACGTAGTGTATAGGTTTTTCACGTGTTATGTATCTGGTGTTTAGGTTTTGCACGTGCTATGTATGTGGTGTCTCGGGTTTCCACGTGCCATGTACGTGGTGTTTAGGTTTTGCACCTGTTATGTATGTAGTGTCTCGGCTTTGCACCTGTTAGGTGCGTGGTATTTAGGTTTTGCAAGTGCCAGGTACGTGGTGTTTACGTTTTAGGCCGGTTATGTGCGTGGTGTCTCGGTTTTGCACGTGTTATGTACGTGGTGTCTCGGTTTTGCGCGTGCCATGTACGTTGCCTTAGTTTTTGCACCTGTTATGTACCAGGTGTCAAGGTTTTGCAGGTGTATGTACGTGGTATTTAGGTTTTGTGCGTGTTATGTACCTGGTGCTTTGGTTTTGCACGTACTAAGTACGTAGTGTTCAGGTTTTGCACAATACCATGTACACACTTTTTCAGAGAGATTAGCATCTTGTACATGAGTTACCGATGTGTTGCTGATGTGTTGTCTTTGGTTGCCGCAGGTCCTGACTCGCCTTGATCTAAAAGGAGAATCTGGACATTTTTATCTAACATCTGCAAATAGACTTATTTACATTCATAAATTAAGATAGAACAATAGTTTGGAGTTTGGAGAATGGCAGTATGCGGTGCTTAAGCCCTTGAATCGATCTACTCAGGCATAGGTTACCATCTACCGAGGGACATGTATAACAGAAAGACTGTACTGACATAGTGAAAAACTTGTTGGGCCGCTTTGCTATTGGAAACACCGCATGATGACTATTTTTGTAGAGTGTATTCTCCAAGTATATTAGGCTTTTTCATGACAACGTTTACCCCATTCTTACCAGCAATCATTTGGTTTCTTGTGACTGAGTCAGGTGGTCGTTTTACACAGTATCATGTAGGCCTACACATATTATCAGCGCCCAGTTTGACAAAGATAACGTATATGTACGATAATCTTACATATCGGACACTGGGGACCACTTTCACAAAGATGTACATGTATGATATCGCACATATAGGACAACTGTACGTTAATAGTCACGTACAAAATATCCCACAACAAATGTAAGATAAAAATGTCGTACACCTCTTTGTGAAACTAGTTCCAGCAGCTTATCTCTAAATGAAATCATGAAGAGTACGTACTGTTGTACACCATACACGATTCTTTGCGTGGCCAATTTTCGACCAGTAGCTTTGACAAAAAATGTAAAAAAAGAATAGAAAAACAACATTACGGAGCATAAATAGTGGTGTAAAACAATACTCTGCTGTATTCAATAACAGAGTGCTTTTACTTTGATTTGCTTTCTTTAATCACATCAGGTGTTCAAGCGAACCTGTCATATTTGAACAACAACCCACAGACCTCTATACATGGTGTTGATAGTACAGCCAGATGTTACTAGTTTTCGGCCATACGCTGGTATTTATTGTTTACATAAAATGCCGTTAGCTTAACGGACAATGTTACTCGTATATTACACAGTTAACATAAATAAATATTTCAGTGAGGAATGATTCTGCTGTGGTTCAAATAACACTCAATATGTCAGCGTGCAAAACCAAATAGCTGCTTGGGTAACCAGATATTTGCCATATTGCAATTATGTCAACAAAAATAGAAAATATATTCTTGACTCTGTAAACGTGAGGGCAGAACAAGGATATGGGTGAACAATGAACAATGGGTGATATTTGTTGAAAAGTGAGAAAAATGAGTGCAAACCTGTACACGCCTCCTGCATGCTCGTTACTTGTGGGTAGTAAAAAAAATAGTGACACAGAATGTCTGGGGTGAAATTGGAAGGAAAAAGAATAATGACATTTCCTGGTGTAATGCATTCGGGTATCTACTACATTTTTCTGGAATCGATTTTTGTCTTATTTGGTAACATTTCTTGGCACATGTAAAGCAGTGATTACACGTTCTGCACAGGTTGCTTTCCAGGAAAGACGGACCTTCCTTCACGGGGCCTCCTTATGGTTGCCGGAGAGTACATACATGAATAATGCTGAAACTAACACTGCTTAATTCCCTTCTGTTCACGAGGCAACACGTACAAAACATAACACTAAACAATATGAAGTGTGACAAGATGCAGTCAGATTTCTGACAAAACGAAAATGTTACCTGCGTTAGTGACATTGAGCCCATCGGCGGGGGAGATAGGATCATTAAACGTGTAACAGATTCCATGATCTGTAAATATTTGAGTGAAGTCCTCTAGGTAGCATGGGGTGCTTCCCCAATGGCAGCTGAAACAGACATGTACGCGTATAGAATCCGGTTCCTTTAAGCATTAAGTGTTTTCAGTAATCCATTGCGAGTTTGTCTAGTTTTCAAGCAGATTTTCAGCACTTGGTGAAAGATATACTTTGATATCACTATTTTTTTTGCTCTAAGTAACCCTAAATAGTAACCTTTTCTTACTTGAAAGTTTGAAAAATAATCATCACCTGGCAGAGACTATTTTCCAGAAAAATACATATCGACGCCACAAGCTTCTGAAAAACCGGACATTTTCACCTTCTGATGTAGACGTGTTACGGTAAGGCCTGAGCACACGGATATTACAACCATCACACAAATCAGTCTTTACACTCAAATAACACTCTCTGATATCGTTTTGATATAATTAGGAAAAATATAACAAAATCAAGATGTTTTTACACTGCAAACTGGCATATTCGCCTGCATGTAGTCCTTAATTGACACTGAAACTCCCTGTTCTACTCTTTCGATTCCATACAAAACAAATTAAAGAAAAAGCACCGACATTGCACATTTCTGATGGATCTGTCCATACACAAAACAAAGAAATCGCACCGACATTACACCTTTGTGACCGACCTGTTCCTACACAAAATAAAGAACATGCACCGGCATTACACATTTCTGACGGACCTAACTCTACCACTTGACGCATAAATTCCAAGATAGCACCAAGGAAATAGTTCAAAGTAAAGAAACCATTGAATGAGTTCGTCCTATCCGCCTCTTTTACCTGACGATCAAATCCTCTTTGCGATGAGCAGCTCTAACATATAGGTCGCCCACGGTAATGTTGCTGGCGTTGTAGACGGCCCCGAGATCGCCAACGGAGAAATTCTGCCGGTTAGTGTACATGTCCTCAATCAGTCGGTACCGGTTGTCGGCAGCGGCTGCGGTCGCCCTGTTCACATTACAACACAAAATATCATCACAATCAAGAACACCAGGAGCGATAAAAGATAATTCAAAAACCACTGTAGCATTACTGAAAATTGCTGACTTGCAAAACCTGCACTAAGAGAAAAGTTTGGGTCAACTGACTCAAAAATCTGAGTAATTCATTGGAGCTAATTCAACTCAGAAAAGTGAGTCACAAGACCATGTTAACTGAGTCATGGTCGACTTCTGTAAGCTTTCCGACTAACCAAATGAGTCAAAATATAACCAGATAAGTCTCGTGATTCAGCTGACCAGGTGATATGACTCAGTTTGATTTTTTTGATGAGTCAGATTTTTGAGTGAGTTGACCCAAACTTGCCTCTCTGCGTGTTACGTAATTCACAATACCATATACCCTATTGCTTTATGGAAATGCCATGCTATCTCTATGTATATGATTTTAACACAGACATAGTTTTCTGGGAACTCCGTTTTAAGAATTGTCTATTCTTCAACTGGCTGTTATCGGTCAGTTTATTTTCGCATTGTAAGGATACATCGGAAAGTTTCAGTACAAAACTATACAATTTCAAACGGCACTTCCGTATCGTTGATGAAAATTATTCTGATCCAAACTAAAGGGCATGTGTGGTTCACATTACCAGCCCTGTTTGTTTTGCTTTCAAAAAGGCATTCTGGTTACACATTATTAGTAACCCTGTTGTCTGTATTCGCCCAGGAGGCGTTCTGGTTACACGCTACCACAACCATGGCAGTCCTGTTGTCTGTACTCGCCCAAGAGGCGTTCTGGTTCCACACTATCACAACCAAGGCAGGCCTGATGTTTGTGCTCGCCCAAAAGGCGTTCTGGTTACATTATCACAACTATGGAAGCCCTGTTGTTTATGCTAGCCCAACAGGCGTTCTGGTTGCGCATTATCACAACTATGATAGCCAAGTTGTTTGTGCTCGCTCAAAAGGCTTTCTGGTCACACATTATTAGAGATCACCGCAGTACTGTTGTGCTCTTGTAAAGACATTCAGATTACTCATCATATGTCAGTACATTTTCGTTACACCTTTATTATTAGCAACTGTGGCAGTATTGTTGGTTGTGCATTCTGAATACACATTATTACCGATTATTAGTGATTTTGCTCATATAAAGGCATTTTGGTCACAGATTATTAAAGACTGTATGTAAAAGTACAGTTAGTTGTGCTCGCCTAGAGGCTGTACTAGACTACAGTTGGCTATGCATTTATACATGCATTCAAATACACATTATTAGAGATTACAGTAAGCCCATTAATGTTGGCATTCCTAAAGGCTTTCTGGTTATAGATTTTATGCGTATTGTAGTGTTATTGATTTTGATGCACGCGTTGTAAAGGTATTCTGGTTACAGATTATCAGAGATTATATATGGCAGTACTGTTGGTTGTGCTCACCTAAAGGCGTTCTGGTTACACGTTAATTATAAGCGACTGTCAGCGTACTGTTGGTTGTGCTCACCTAAAAGCGTTCTGGTTACACAATGTAATGGCTGGGAACGGTAGAGTGTCGTTAAAGTTAACACCGACATTAACATTTGTCTTCCATCCATAGTAATAGATGATTCTGTCTATAATCTGGTAAGACATGATTCCAATGCCGGCGAGGACGAGGGTAAGCCACACAAACCTGAAAGATGGCAAGTGAATAGGGAATTGGAAATGGTATCTAGTTGACTTCAGTAGCTGCACAGGCGAGGTTAACGTAATTTATCGAAAGTAGTATAACAAAAAGTAAGATTTCATTCTGACTCAGCATTTCGGCTTTTTGACTTGTTTATTATGTACCCATAATAGTTCAACAAAACGAAGAAAGCATATTAAAGAGGACAAAAAGGAACTATCTTCCTCTCACAGTTCTAACAGATGTTTTTCCGTAAAACTCTGTCAGAGAAGCCAGAGCAGTATACGAAAACGCAAATTCACTGGTGTAGTGCCTGACACTGGTGTAGTGCCTGACACTGGTGTAGTGCCTGACACTGGTGTCAAATAATGTGGTAGCTATTGCAAGATCTTAATTTATATATTGTGATGCTGTGATGCTTAAGGATTGTGTCCTCAGTTTTTACATCTATACGCTTCCTTTCGTTATGGGAAAAATGTTTATGAAGCACCACGTTTTGTTTCTTACACGAGAACGAATATCCCATAGATATAAAAACTCCGGGAAAATATCAGACTGTGTGTTTCCTAAACCGTTCTTTAGAGCGTGCCCTAATTATTGTTGTCGTGATTGCTAAATGAAAAAAAATGTGAGGAAAAATGATCTAGTGCCCTGACTATGACAGAGCTGTAGCATAGAGCTACATGTAGGCGCAATGTCGAGCAATGACTTACAATTACACTATTGATCTGTAAAGTCTAATATCATCTCCACGCACCTTAATTCATTTATTGTGTTATATCTCAGTAGTCCAGACTGCATCTCCCGGATGTATTGCTAATGTTAGTGTTGATATCACGTGATTAGGCTGATAATTGTTTAGAGTTTCTATAAGTGATGAAATATTTGCGCTGTGGAGAGGCATATTAAGAGCAAATAAGTCGCGGTAAGTCGCGGGTATAAGGACTAGTATTTAAAGCTACATAAAATTCAAAATAAGCACACCGATGCATGACACTGGCAAACAAGTGAACCAATCATAACCCAACCAGGTTGTGCACGTCAACACAGCAATTCAAACGGAAGATGTCCAACAACAGTTAGTGCATGGGCCAATAGAAACCAGCAGAAATGATATAGCCATTTGTAAAAGCTTAACGTTTTGGAACTCTACCTTGCCAGTAGGCGTTGTTATTACAGTGCACCCGGTGAGAGAAACTGATTCAGTTCTGTGCACATTCGAATTTGTATGTAACAAAGGACTGTGTGCCTGGTGTGTTGGCCTCTGCATCTGAATTGCATGCTTTTCAATTGCTGGTCATCATATGCTTATTGTATTTACGACATATGTGTTTAATCAAACTCACCCCTTAGCCTGTTAGCCGGAGGGCTAGATTCAAAATATATTATGTAGATATATTGCCATTTGTAGAAGAATAACATACAAGCTAGAAATGCAAATAGGTATTCCGTTGCATGACTGGCAAAAGTGCTCAAAATATACAGTGAACATCACTCGAAGCACGGAACATTGTTATTCCTTGATAAAAATTATCACCAGATAACAGCCTGTCCTCTCATTAATGTGCGTTCAAATATTTAGAAGTGAGACATTGGTTGCCATTGTGTCCGTTGTTTGCACACGTTCTATCCCCAGCAAAACCCAACACACAACATAGATGATAACAGCATCTACTGAAGCATGTAAAACTCGATTGAAAGCCGGATTATTAACAAATCCACTGACGTATGGAAGACGAAAATTGCCAAGAGTTAAAAAACGAATACCTCCCTGAACAATATTTACTACTGATAACTAAATGATTTTTCAGGAGTTCACAATGATAAGAAACAACAAACCAAGAGGGATATAGTTCAAAGGGATAGAAAACCAGAAGGACAATAGAGCTAGTCAGCTCACAAGGAGGCAAAACCAAAAGGCCAAGAGGGCTAATCAGGACATAATGATGGACAAACCAGAAGATTAGTTTTCGCATAAGAATTAGGCATCAGAAGGCCAAGGGGACTAGTTAGTGCAAAAAGACAGAAAACCAGACGACCAAGGGGGCTAGTCAAGATACAATAAATGCTGGAGATCAGTCTGAACACAAGTACAGGAACCAAAAAGGCGAAGAAGGTTAGTCGAAGAACAAGGAGGGAAATAAGCAGGACAAAAGGGCTAGTCGGGACACAAGGAGGGAAACAAGGAGTACAAAAGGGGTAGTTAGAACAAAAGAAGGGAAATCAGAAGGACAAAATGGCCAACCGGGATACAAAGAGGAAAACCAGGAGGATATAAGGGCTAGACGGGACACAAGGAGGGCAAAAGGGCTAGTCGGGAAACAACGAGGGAAACCAGGAGGGCAAAAGGGCTAGTCCGAACACAAGGAGGGAAACCAGGGTGACAAAAGGACGAACTCAAGATAATGACGAAGTTTTTCTCACTTATGATACGCCGTTTTAAATAAGACTAGTGTCTTTCAACAAATGCCGCATAGACTAAACGTTGAACATTGTCCACCTTGAAGGAAGGTGAAAGAGGGCAATCTACATATACTTTGTCTCATTAGTGCTTCGTTGTTGTGTGTCGCGCACCTTAGCAATGGGTCACGACCTGTTCGTGTTTCTGCCTACCGGACAGATTGATTGGTTGATTCTGTTATAAGTTGAATATTTCACTTTTACGGTGTAAGTAAGGTGGTAAAGTATACAGAGCCCGTCGACGTGACGAACTTACAGACCCATATGTTAAGACGCGGCCCAGGAACGTGCGACAGTTTGTCAATTAACATGTCGTGTACACACTGTGCAATGCAACCAGACGATTTGTCAGTGCGCATGTCATGTAGACATTGTCCAATGCTACCAGACCACTTGCCAATGAGCAGGTCATACAGACACTGTTTGATGCTACTAGACCTTATGCCAGTAAGCATGTCATGTAAACACCGTGCGATGCTACCAGATGATTTGCTAATGAGCAGGTCATGCAGACAATGTGTAATGCTATCAGACGGGTTTTTTTGTTAATTAGAAGGTCATGCAGACTCTATGCGATGATATCAGACGGTTTGCCAATGAGCATGCCATGTAGACACCGTGCAATGCTAATAGGCGGTTTACCAATGAGCTTGTAATGGAGACACCGTGCCATGCTACCAGCTGGTTTGCCAATGAACATGTAGACACCGTGCGATGCTACAAGATGTTTTGCCAATGAGCATGTCATGTAGATACCGTGCGATTCTACCAGACGGCTTGTCGATGAATAGGTCATTCAGATACTGTGCCATGGTACCAGGCGGTGGACACCACGGTGAGAAAGCAGGCAACATATGACGTCAAATTCCTGTTGTAGAGCTTTCGATGTATTCCCAGTATTCGTCTGAGAAGAAGCGAACGTTGTGACGGAGGAGTATTGGGATATAATTTAGTACACACCTTAAGCTGTTTTAATTTCCTCATGTCGTATTATAAATCCAATTTTAATCTATTTCATTTTTAAAACAAGTAGAAAAGCTGGATGTGTCTAGGTTTAACATACGACCTTCGTTATTAGATTAACCAGCCCTAAACTCCCCCCCCCCCCCCCTCCCACACGGTATATATGGTGTCACAGGAAAACCAGTTTGTTCATTATTTGCATTGGACTGATGTCGAGCATAGTAAATGAATGATCTATAAATGTATATGAGCTTAGGACCAGGGATGGCTGGGAAAAAGCCGGCTCTTACATTAGGAAAGCAATTAAATCGATATTCCCTTTTTACTTTTAGTAAACTGGACCATTACCGTATACAACATTTGATGTAGATAAATGATTTGTATGGTAAATTATGTGAGTGTTAGTAAATCCGTTTAATCCGACAGACAAGAGAATTGACCAACCTTCTGAATGCCAACGTATCAGCCGTCCAAATATGGCGTATCCCATGAATGGTAGTTGACTCGGTGAAATCAATCCACGCCCGTTTCCATGTTGAACGACTGCATTTCTTAGGTCCTTCGATGCTGACACTGTCTTGTGAAATGTACATGTTGTCAAATGAGGCTTTTTTTGGTTCGTACAGGTTGTTGAAGGTAAGATTTGCCATTCTCAGGTGCTCAGTCTAGTCTTTATTCCAAACTTCAGTATTCTCGGTCACATTCGTCCAGCTATCGTCAAGCCATAAGCAGTGGCAGTCGAATAAATGGTACCACGATCCGAAGCGTGGGCTCATCAGCAGATATTGACTCTGAGCAAAAACAAGAATAAAACCTAATTATTCATATGGAGGTGTGTAATAGAAGAAGAAAAACTGCTACTGAATTGGTGTGCCAGTATTTAACAACACATCCCTGAAGTCCTGATCAGCCTCAACTACTTAGTCTCTCGCCTGCTTTCGCTCGAACGGAAAACCCAAACTTATCCCACAGTGCAACCCCAAGGCAAGGGTGTTTAGATGTGAGGTGGGGCCAGGTCTGCGCACAGGGTTTACTATGTACAAACTCCAGGTGCCATTAGCCACTGCATGGTGTGCCAAGACAACATGCAGAACAAGTGTATGTTGATATAAACCTGCTGGAGCTATTTGAGAGCGTGTACAAGCGATGAAATGTCACCGTTAGGACAGATAAACATTACCCAATTATAGAGCAGTCAAACCTGATTGCTTCGATCTCAGTAAATCAGCGTGAATTCATTGGCTACTGGCGTATTGGTGGAATTGCCTATAGACTGCGCTGTTTAGACACAACAATGGTTACGTAAGATCCTCAATTCCATTTGTGCAGCACTGTCGCTCAACAGCAATGATTAACAGCACAGCAGAGACAACGGCACCAGATGCCTGACTGTCTACATCGTCACGGAACATTGCATGAGCACAATACAACAGGTGTCGCGCGCGTCACCAAGCCAAAAGCGTTCACTGAGGTTAGTTAATACACGCACATATAAATACTCACCTTAACGAAGGCACACTTTAGTCTTATGCAACGCATTACATTTCAGTAACAGAGCGAATATATATTATTGAATAATTGACGACCCATTAATCTGCAACAGAAGGTCAACAGTGTGATTAATGAAACAAGCTCATGCTGGCTTCCTCTCTGGCCGTACGTGGGAAGGTCTGTCAGTAACCTGCAGATGGTCGTGGATTTCCCCCGGGTTCAGCCCGGTTTCCTCCAACCATAATCTTGGCCGCCGTCGTATAAGTGAAATATTCTTGAGTACGACGTAAAACATCAATCAAATAAATAAATTAATCAAATACCCCATACACTAACATTGTTAACAGTAAGCCACATAATGTGTGACTAGATTTCACTTAGTGTACCTCTATTCCATTACACCTCGGGTTAAGAAAATCTTTACACGCTGTTTCTTGATATTAAAAAGTGTATATAAGTTTGTGTCTTGTACGTTCTTATCAAATCAAATATATAAATCGATATTTAATACATTTGTTGTTATTTATTTTTTTATTGTTGTTTAACGTGATGATGAAGATTTGTTTTATTTATACGATGATTTTATGAGCGAAGGACACAGGAGTGCCCAGGGTGAACCACCGACGATAGGCAAGTTACTCACGAAAATTTCTACATTTGACGCACTTATCTGCACACCTCATTGCTGGAAGACAAGTTATCTTATTTTTAGAATGCACAAACGGACTCATCAGTGTCGTTGGCTGTTTTCTTCAAAACTTCACGCCTTACTCCGACGCATAGATTCCACAGGTTTTTAATACTCGTTTATTTCTTTAGTTACGTGTCAAACGCAGCACCTCCGCACCGCCTGCAACATCATTTCAAGATCATCTCCAATTCAAGTAATGTCTCCAAAGTGTAACTAGACCAAGACATGGCGTTTTTGATAACTGACTGATTGTACGCAAACACGGATAAAAGCATAACGTGAGGCCTTAGCAGAGAGCAGAAACTTTTTAAAATTAATATTCATACTATCAAATTTGCAAACACCTACCATTGATAAAATACTTACTGCAAGTGAGTACTTGCTTACAATTACAATTCATGTACACTAACAGCATTCCTTTGCTATCCATAAAAAATTCTAAGCAAATGTCTGTCGGAGCAAATAGTCCATGGGAACAACGATAGGCCTCAAATGGATAAGGCCCTACTTGTTGTCTACAAAGCCGTCACGGTCAAAATGAATCTATAAGAAATATGTCGATGTTTGCCGTAAACATTCTTCTTAGTAATCCAGTAGATTATGTGTAGTTCAAGGACCCGAATAAACGGATACAAAGGTTTGCAGAGCTATAAGCTGAAAATGGTAGAAACTTTCGTTCCACAGTTCACGCTTTTTTATGTTTGTGAGTCAACCAACGGCCTTTGTTCCATGAATGCCTGCCTGTCAATTAGCCAAGATAAACAATTCAAGTCCACAAAGAAAAACTTCCTAATTTCCTGTGTGCATGTACATGTAGCTATTCCCAATAATTACAACCGATGACAAATAATGTTTGCTTTTATTGGCTTCTATGCTTCTTTTTTATTTCCTTAAGCTGGAGAAAAACAAAAAAAAGTTACATGAAAGAATGGGAAGTGTGAGTTCTGAATGTGGTCTTCAACATTTTTTAAAGAAAATAAGACACTTGAAAATAACTTTTGTACGGTGAGTACATGGGATCGCCTCTTGGACATACATTGTCTTTGACTAGTAATAAATAAATTGTTATGTGCATGACTGCCGTCAGTTTCTAAATTTAGCTTGTCACTGTTTACATATGCTAAGTTCAGGGAGTGCTGTCTGCCTCTACCTTAGAATATTCCAGAATGCGCTCAGTTCGGTGTCTGTTTGTTTACATCAAGTGTTCAGCAATTTTCTTATTCTGGACAATTCCACCAAGCTATATAAGACCTATGAAAGCAGGTCAAACGGAGAGAACAGAGAACGGAGAGAAAGGAGAATTATTGAGAGTTTGGATGCTTTTGCTGTGTATTACTTTATTAGGCCTTTTGTGCTGAATTTTGGTGTCTTTATAGCCTCTGGCTTTGTTATATCCTATCTCCACCGAGCACTTGTTCAATCTGAACTTGTATGTTTAATTTGTGCTCTTGTATACACAGTGCTTATTAGTACACGGACCCTGTCCGTGGAATTTTGTGTATATTTCGCCATACACTCAGTTATACTGTGGATTTTCCCTCTTGTGAATTTGCCTCTGAGCATTTATGCCTGTGTGGTATATATATTGCGGAATATATGCGTCCGTTTGGACTTGACACCGTAAGTACTTTAGCATTTGTATAGATACTGCTATCCTTTCTTGTTAATCTTAAGTACTTTAGTATTTGTATAAGTCTTATTATCTGTTCTTGTTAAAGCTAATAAATTGTTGTAAAATAAAATCTGCTGGTTTTGGTTACTTTTTTGTGCGGCTAAATTGTCGTGTATTTCGGACAAGCCATCTCTTTATAATACAGACAGTTTGGGTCGTAACAAAATAAATGGCTATATGTGCACAGAACAGATGTACTTCATTTACATGCATTAGTGCAGATGTACTTCACACAAGTGTACTATTGTGCGCACTCATTCATACGTCGCGTATAAACTCGAATTTTACACGAGTAAAGATTTATGATCCATGCGAGGGAGATGTTCGTTATACACGAATACCGATTATACGTACAACTATCACACTAATACAGATATACAAAACACACCAGCACGGGTAATATAATACACCAGTGCGTATATACGTACAACTATCACACTAATACAGATATACATAACACACCAGCACGGGTGTATATAATACACCAGTGCGTATATACGTACAACTATCACACTAATACAGATATACAAAACACACCAGCACGGGTGTATATAATACACCAGTGCGTATATACGTACAACTATCACACTAATACAGATATACAAAACACACCAGCACGGGTGATACAATACACCAGTGCGTATATACGTACAACTATCAGACTAATACAGATATACATAACACACCAGCATGGATGTATATAATTCACCAGTGCGTATATACGTACAACTATCACATTAATACAGATATACATAACACACCAGCACGGGTGTATACAATACACCACTGCGTATATACGAACAACTATCACACTAATACAGATATACATAACACACCAGCACGGGTGTATATAATACACCAGTGCGTATATACGTACAACTATCACACTAATACAGATATACATAACACACCAGCGCGGGTGTATATAATTCACCAGTGCGTATATACCTACAACTATCACACTAATACAGATATACATAACACACCAGCACGCGTGTATACAATACACCAGTGCGTATATACGAACAACTATCACACTAATACAGATATACATAACACACAAGCACATATGTACGGGATTACAAATGCACGTACAACGGGAGAATAGATGTACGTATCACAGGAATACAGATGCACTTAGCACACAAGCACAGGTGCATGTTTAAAACTTGGACAGATATATACATGTAGTAGAACAATACAGAGGTGTTTAATTCGTGAATACAACAGAACATTTTATTTTAATATATATCTCGACACGATTGACATTGCATAGCAATGGATTTCACTCAGAACAATAATCTGTTAACCATAACAGAAAGTGATGCTGGAATGTGTTCTGTTCTTATAAATACATTCAACATAACATCATGTTATAAACAGAATGTTTATGTTGAATTAATGAATTATGTGTTTTATATTTAACAGAATAATCTGCTACAGTAACATAATACATTCTAGCCTCACTCAGACAACAGACTAAAATTAAGGGTTAATTTTTAAGAGTATATAGACTATACGAACTTTCCGTATAAGACACATATATATTGAAAGGACATAGCATAGACTATAATCTGTTTCTTTTCAGCTGCCACCTGTATTCAGCTCTCAGTGTAATCTCTGTAAGACCTGTTCGTAGTAACTTACCAAAGGTCGATGGTTGATCTCTGGAACTCCAGTTTCCTCCACCGCTAATATTGGCCGTCATCATAAACATGTGACTGAGGGAATTTTTTATGAGTATGTCGTTGAATACATGAAATACATAAATAAATACATAAATAAATACATAAGATGTTGATATTTAAGTTCTACTCATGAGAATCACACGAAGCCGTATTAAATGGTGATGTTTATTTATTTATTTACTTATTTGATTGATGTTTTACCGTGTACTCAAGAATATAAAATTGTGCTGACCGAGAGAAAGGCGACAGAGTGATTAACGGTGGAGAAATCTTTGCTAACGTTATAATAGTAAATATTCCCCTTGTTTGCTTACACCGGCTATTGAAGATCACGATAGCTGCAAAGAATTTCCTCACGCAAATTTGACCTTTTCACGTAGATGATTTGCCTTTGGTCAGAATATAAGCGATGTATACACAATATAGTCAACATGTTAAACATGCCTTTGTGTGCTGTGACCTCGGTGCTTACTGAAATTTAGCATCATGATTGTAAACATGCAATAAAGCCATCTTTAACCATACACGGTTCAACTGCACTTGACCCACGCCCAATTATTCCATTGAAAACATGGTATTAATTCCGAGAGTCATTCAGTCATTCCTGTTTAAATAATTCAAATGTGTACATCTATTCAATGCAGTATTTTTCGCTACGTCACTACAAATATTTCCTAAGCATCGATGTTTTGTTGTTTGAGCCTATCACGAAATTTCGATTGAATGTGTATTCAATTGTCTCAAAAAGATGTTTCGAGAATTGACATATTGTTTTTGTTGGCTGCTGAAACATTATGATGTAGAACTCTTTTGAAAATGAAGGCAAGAAAAGTTATAGACTGGTATTTTTTCCATTTATACAAAGTGACATTATGTACGAGTTAAATTTGTCGTGTGATCGCGATTGTAACTCCAAAAAGCTAAAATCACTCTACAATTCCTTTGTCATATTTGTGAAGGCGGCGCACCGTAAGGTTTGCAATCAACTGTAGCTACGATCTCATTTGGAAGCGCATTCAAAACTAATTCGAAAGGATAAGGATTGGTGATCCGCAGCTCGCCTAAGGACTGGTGGGCCAAAGTGTGATCTAAATGGTCTGGTGGTCTAAAATGACCAAAACAGTTATGTGCTAGTCGCCGAGGTGGTTAGCGCGCCAGGTCGGCGAAATGACCGAAGAGCCTCTCACCAGTGTGGTCTCTGTGAGTTCAAGTCCAGGTCATGTTGCCTTACTTATTTATATGTTTTACGCTGTACTCAGGAATATTTCATTTAAACGATGGCGGCCAGCACTGTGGTGGGAGGAAACCAGGCAGAGCCCGGGGGAAACTCATGAGCATCTGCAAGTTACTGACAGACATTCCCACGTACCCCCGGAGGGGAAGCCACCATGAGCTGGACTTGAACTTACAAGTCCCCTGGGACCTAAAATGATCAGAACAGATAAGGGCTGGGGCTGGGGCCTGAATTGAGCAGCATGGTTGAGAACTGGGGTTTGACACAAGAAGCATGGTTGAGAGGTGGAGTCTGAAATAAACAGCATGATTGAAGGCTGGGGTCTTAATTGAGCTGCATGGTTGAGGACTGGGGTCTGAATTGAGCTGCATGGTTGAGGGCTAGAGTCTGAAATGAGTTCAACCAGTCTTGTATGGACACCGAATATGTCATAAACCATTACTCTCCACATAATCACGGCCAAACAGTAACAAAGTAAATGTTCATTTTCCTTTACATTTTAAAAATTATATCAGCCTATAACATATACCAAATTCACAATAAACTACAAGCGCTTCGTTTCTATAGTTTGTTAAACATATCGCCCCAAACAAGCAGCTCTGACCAAATGCTTCTTAACAGTTTCTAAACACATGAAGATAAAGTAGAACCAAAACAGCCAATAGTTGAATTCATTTATCATATTAAAAATGCATAACATGTTGGCAGATAAATTTGGTTCCACGTAATCTTCAACTTTAAGACTATGATATGACACTGCAATGCAATGTAATAAAATTCGGTCACATTAAGGACTTTTTGCTTGACCTAACTTCAATTATGTTACAAAAACGTCCCAGATAAATTGTGTTTTAAAGGTCTTTTGACACCAATTTAGATCAATTGCTAATTTCTGAGTTGATTTGGAACTTACAAATTATCGTTTTATATTAAGTGTGTCTAAAGATATCTGTTTGTAAATAATCAGTCCCATATTGGACAAGACGGATCACTAAAATACTAATTAGGGTTAATCAGGCTGCTGTTATGGCTCTATGCGTAAACTTAAGAATTGTGCCTTGGTATTAAGTTTGTCATGACGAACGTACAGAATATAATAGATTTTATGCTCGTACTCCACAGTACACTCTTGAAGACATACCCCAAACCTGTAGGCTTTGTCTAAAGACATCATGTTTTCTGGTACAAATAATGATTGTCACGGTCATTGTCAGCCAATGAACTCTTCGTGCAAGCTGAAAGGCTTCAGGAAAGACAATTTTCAATGGTAGAAGTGGAGGTGTGTCTTCATTGATACCCATGGGTAATCCAGAAGAAACACGTTGAAGACTGAACACGAAATTAGATAAATTCGAAGAGAAGCTGACATTATAGCTCATGAGAAATTTAGGGTCAAACAGCTCTAAGTATACATCGGGGATAACGTCTACAACATACATGCATATCCTTCACGGAGAGATATTTTATGCAGACAAAAACAAGGAAGCTCCTCTGCTTCACCGCGGTCTCATCGGGCCTCCGCACAAAGCCCGTCTTATAATATGTGGCATACGCCGAATCCCCAACTTATGGTAAAAAGTTATACCAAACCGGTACTGACAAATTCTCTTCCAACATAATTCAGTGGTTCAAACTTTTCAGCCGAGTCAAGGTATATGTTCATTTCCATTTGTCAAACTACATTAGCGGTTTACGTATCCCCGTTCAAAGATTTGCAGGTTTTTCAACCAAGGTTGGTAGACTATAAGGCTTCGGCCTCTGTCTGAGGAGATATCTGAATTTATGTTGGGTAAGAATTCATCCTAGTATTCGGCGTGGCCGATAATAGCCCCAACTGATGTTAACCATTGGCTTAAGGTTGTCATGGACAACATCAGTCACGTTTGAGTATAACTGGCCAACCCAACCAATGCAGTGTACAAAAATATGGATACATAGCACTGAAGCTTCCTCTTTTATATGCGAAAAGTTTGAATAAGTGTGGAATAATTGCGCCCCAGACAGCTCATTTTCCATACCCTATAGAGTGAGCGTCTACAATGAGCCAAATCCTCGCTAAACCCCATCAAGTTCTCAGCTTCATGGATGCTCTGGATAAGTAATGAAAGTACGGAATTACATATAGGAATGATGTACGTGAAGTAAATACCACAATTATATAAATATATCTGTATCTAATGACATCAATGACATTGTTTCTTCAAATAAATATCACTGAATTATAGCCTCATTCTAACTTCTAGGTATGCGATATGTGGTATTGGCTCAGACTTTCTAACATATTTTATGGTAGATATTTAATTGTAACCTATGTAATCCATGCATCACGCTGTGCATATCGTTGTTAGTAAAACGTACGTTGCCTCATTGTCTGTGCGATCTTGATGTTTCCAGACATTAAGAAACATTAAGCAAGCATTAAGAATAATTCATTAAGGGAATGCTATACATGCTATTTCACCCATAAGACGATGTTAAGTCTCACAGGCAGAGGGAACCAAAGTGCTAAGAGCAAACCATAGACCTGTTACAAGCAAATGACGAATTCCCACATATGTAACGCTCCGACTTTTAAAGTGTACCATAGTGATGAAAAGCATGTGATCCATGACAAGCTTCATGTATAAACACTTGAATAGCATTCTAGAAACACTTCTGAACTCTTCATTTCCACCAAAGCCCAGAAATCAGTACGACTGAACAAATCGTATAAATCTACGCCGTGTGTATAAATTGTAGGGAGATAGCCTTGTTTACAGTTGACAGGCGTTGAATTGAATGTGTCTTCAATAGTATAGCTGTACACCAGTAATATGGCATAGGCTACACACTAATTGTCAGGATTTTACAATACAAGCGTGGTAAGGGACAACCGTAAATTATTTATAATAGATCTGCAAGATAATGACTCGTCCATTTCCCGCTAATGGGTAATGCCTCATATTTAATACAATTTGCAGGATAATATACCTCAATTTACGTGGTCATTTAGAACGCTAAATGAGTGATGTGTAAATAGAGATTTAGGCTTATTCTGGTAGCTTAAATTTCATGGGAATTACATATTTTATTACGCTGATGAAAGTAACACATTTAAGCAGGAAGGCAGCGGAATATCTGGCCATATCTACAAAAAACGCCCTTTTTGGATTTGTTAACTTCGCTACATACACCACTCGTCCAGTATTTCTGTGCGGCTTCCATGGTAAACATGGAAGTTTGCTATGTCCTTTGGCTCTAAAACATTTCCCTTAAGTTGTGAATAGATCATAAAGTGCTGCAGAGTTTATAAAAGCACATCTTTTCATTTTTGACCTATTATCCTGAACTGGATTGAAGAATATGGAAAATTTCATGCAATAATCGAACTTTTCATCGATTTGTTTGTTGTTGGTTCACTGACGCTATAGTATCAGGCATCCAAAACACCAGAAAACAAACGGATCACAACACAAGTGAACAATAAGGCGATCAGAGTGATGGGGCGGTGGTGTGATGAATATGATGTTGTGATGGGATGATACGGTGATGGTGCGATGGGGCGATGGGGCGATGTAAAGATTGGACGATGGTGCGATGGGGCAGTGACTTGAGTGATGCGTCAATTGAATGATTGGGCCATGGAGCGTCTTTACAAAATTAGATATATATACCATAGTATAAAAATATTTATTTTAAAATCTAACATATATCATCAAAAGCTTTACTAAAATGCCAGCAAATACCAAATTTTTATTCCGGCATGCTGACAGATTTCCACTATTTGTTTCGGCATGCTGACAGGTTTCCGGTGTCTTCCACACACACCCCCTCACCCCAACATTCCACCACACTCCATCGTTGTATTGCTTCAATACTCCGCTGCTTCCTTGCAGAAATTTATTTATTTATTTTATTGAATTTTTAAATTATTATTTATTTATATATTACTTTTAGATTTTATTTCTGTTTCATACCATGTTCAAAATTTTGTCACTTTTATGATGGAGGTCATTTTTTGAGTGGAAGGAACAGGAGTGCTTGGGGTAAAGCAACAACCTTTGGCAAGTTACTGACGGACTTTCCCTCATGGTTTAATAACACAGGGCTCAGATGGGCTATTTAAACGACTTTAAGTCGCATATGGTTTACAAAAGTGAACAGCCATAGACAGATTTCCAGGTGCATGTATCAGGAACACGCACAATACTGAGTGTATTTATAAGACAAACATAATATAATGGGAATCCAGAAAGGGACACCAGAACTGGAGGCCATCTAACAGATACTGGATGTCCCCATGCCGATGTCAGCTTGCACAATACCGTCACTCACGTCCAGAGAGGGAAAAGTTATGGAAACGAAAGTATGACCACCAGCTCAAAAACACGCACGGGAACTCGCACACCCATTTATTACACAAATGCACAAATCAGCGAGGGCATCAACATAAAGTATATATTATAAACCGAACAATAGAATTTCATGTGCATTATCGTGGGTTGAAAAGTGAAACTAAATACATGTACATGGGGTATGTACATAGGGTATATACATGTTCATAGGGTATGTACTTGTACATAGGGTATATACATGTACATAGGGTGTATACATGTACATAAGGTATATAAACTACCGGGCAAAAGAAACGTATAACCTTGTTCAGCACCACAAGAAAGAGAAAGAAAGACAGATAGTATCAACATGATAAGCATTATATTGCAATCAACCATTTTCCAAGTTCTGTTCAAAAATTCAAAGCCATATTGATATTACACTTGCTGTCAGGCCGAGTAAAGAAGGCATGGGTAAATGTGAAAAATTACACAAATGCAAGTAAAGGGACTCCCTTAAAAAGGTGTACATAATGTCCTATCATGTCATAAGACAGATTGTTAGTAGCGTGTGTGAGCACCCATTGCATCAATTAAAGCCAAAATACGTCTCCTCATGGAAGTCGTCAGCCTCCGGATGACGTCATCAGGAATTCTGTCCCACTCCTCAAATAAAGCCTGTTCGAGCTGTTGCCGGTTTTGTGGGGGAGGGACGCGTTGTCTCAGACGTCGATCAAGATGATCCCACAGATGCTCTAAGGGATTCATGTCTGGCGATCGTGCTGGCCAAGGCAGTACTTTGACATCAACGGTGTCCAGATAATTTAGTACAACTCTGGCGGTATGAGGTCGTGCATTGTCCTGCTGCAAAAGGATACTCCTTTGCTGTTGATGCACGAATGACACCACAACAGGTTCCAATATTTCATCTCGGTATCTTTGGCCAGTTAGATTTCCCTGGATGATGACCAATCTCGTTCTCACCTGTACACAAATTTCGTCCCATACAAGCACCCCACCAGCACCAAAAGGGTGGACAGTCTGAATACAGCTTTGTGCCAATCGCTCTCCCCTGCGTCGATACACACGAATTCGACCATCATTTCTGAAGAGGTTATATCGGCTTTCATCAGTGAACAGAACCCTTTCCCAGTCTCGTCGCTGCCATCGACGTACAGCTCTTGCCCAACGCAGCCTGTTTTGACGGTGTAGAGGAGTCAATGCCATTCCACGGAAGGGGCAATAGGCTCTGACACCACTCACGTGGAGTCGTCGTAAGACTGTGCGTCTGCTGATGGGGTGTCCCAGCGCCGTTTCTGCCGTTGACGTCGCCGTCACAAACCGCTTACGCATGGGGATTGTGCGGATGTACCGGTCTTCGCCAGGCGTTGTAACACTTGGCCTGCCCGATCTTGGACGATCTTGTGCCCTGCCTGTTAGGCGGTAACGACCCAACAGTCTGCTGATGGTGGCTTGACTGCAATTGAATGTTCTGGGAATGTGGTGTTGGCTGGCCCACATGTCGGCCATACCAGTGGCTCTATCACGTTCTGCTTGTGTGAGTCTCGGCATCTCTTAGATGTTTTTTTTATGGTATTGCACCCTTACCATGTGCTACATCGGTATTTATACGGCGGTCATTATCGAGAATTTTCAACAGGGCCCGAAACTCTGTTTTTCCCATTTTTCATGATGTCTTACACCAATTTCAATGAATCTCGTTAAAAAGTGACGTGTACACAGGGTGCTTATGTGCAAACGTATTCGCACAACGTTCAAACTTATTCAACTTATTGTTCCATAGAAAAAACTGCATTTAAAAGTTATACGTTTCTTTTGCCCGGTAGTTTATATGTACATAGGGTGTATACATGTACATAGGGTATACACATGTACAAAGGGTATGTACATAGGGTATGTACATGTACATAGGGTATAAATACGTACATAGGGTATATATATATATATATATGTACATAGGGTGTATACATGTACATAGGGTATATACATGTACAAAGGGTATGTACATGTACATAGGGTATATATACGTACATAGGGTATATATATATGTACATAGGGTATACACATGTACATAGGGTATATATATATATATATGTACATAGGTATATAAATGTACATAGGGTATATATATATATATGTACATAGGTATATAAATGTACACGGAGGCGAGATGAGAAACAGTGTTAACGGAAGAGAATTAATTATAAACAATGACGGATGGAACACAACACTAGATAAAATAAAAAAGTAAATAATTCTGTTATATCGACGGGAATTTACACGTGCCTATCACGACGTATCAGCTGGGCTTGTTACCATAGCATCTAGGAACGATAGTTTGTTTAAAGAGAGATGGTTGAGTTCAGTAACTTAGGCACAGCCTGGCGACATTGGCGTCGATTTCTCACGTCGTTTACAAGCATGCCTATGCAGACTTAAGTGTCATACACATTAATATACACACCTACCATAACAATTATTTTTACTGCCTGTTCCACAAAATGACAACCATCAAAGACAGAAATTAAAAACAAAATTTTCAAAACCACACAGTTTCAGTGATGAAATGGTTGAAATACATTACAAATATATACAGTATACCGTATTATCATTGTCTGTATGAAAGCAAATTTAAAAATATATAAATTAAGATATATTCAGATACAGGTTTTGATGGTCTACCCTACCGATATTCCTACTTTCGGTTTTCTTCTTCTTTACCTAAAGACGTGCAGTTTAAATTCTCTTTAAAACTATTAGCGACTATCTGCAGCGAATATTACATTTGAGTAACGAGCTTT
Organism: Liolophura sinensis; assembly: GCF_032854445.1. NCBI lineage: Eukaryota > Metazoa > Mollusca > Polyplacophora > Chitonida > Chitonidae > Liolophura > Liolophura sinensis. The sequence continues at coordinate 10,371,333 of NC_088303.1, read as the reverse complement.
CCGTAAACTTTATTTTATTTGGATAGAGCCCCGCATACAGCAATTTACCTGAGCACATGATGTGACCAAATATTTATCAATACCTAGCTATTAGAACCATAATAAACAGACATTTAACATAACTGTATTTCATCAGCAGTGTTCGTAAAATTTACGTGCCATTAATGTTCAAATTAAGTGTTTACACGTGATTAGTTGGCAATTTTGAAGCTGTAATAACAGCAATAAAACTGGAGTAAATGGGTAGGGATTCATCACTGCGTGAAGGTATGGGATACGGTTAACACAGAACACTGCCTTTTCTGTTGTGAGAGCTTTCTGATCTGAAGGGATGTTTGCGTGTGTGAAATTGCTATGTTGCCTGGTACTTCTAATCAACACAGGTGTTCAAATGAGCCTCGCTGAAACCGATAACAAAATGCAGGGAATACCGCGCAAAGGTGAAACTTTACTGACTCGTGACGTGTAAATTAAAATTTGGAAATGTGCTTTTTCAAATGTTCAAATTGTTTTGATTCAAATCTTTGTCGCATGTTATGTGTACTCCGTACAAACTACTGTTGTTACCCTATTCTGATGATTTGCATCAGTGCGTCAGCTATAATAAGTAGAAGAAGAGCAACTGTAACGGGACAGAGTACTACTTTCAAGTAGTACACAAAGGTTCATAAAAGCTTTACTACCAAAGCGTTGTTTGTTTTGAAAGCAATGAACAAACATACTGAGATGGCTTCTTGAACTTGTCAAAATGACATCAGATTATCTTAATCTCTATTACAGATTCATGGATTGTAATCCTTCTTCATCTGATATCATGCCTATTTCAATAGGCTAAACGTTTATTAATTTCTTTGGTTAATTGTTTGTTTTGTCAAGCAAGATGTGTATGACCAAGCCACTAACTGTTACTCCGTCCAAGATACTATTACATTCAGATTCACTTTTCTGACATAATGATATGGCTTTACCATTGTTCTTATCTCTAATTTTGACCAATGACCTTCCAGATGATCCGCTGAACCCCTACAGCATCGCCGATGGTGACCTATCCACGAGGATTGGAAACTTGGACAGACAGGCTTTTAAGCGACAAAATGTAAGTGCCGATAAATCTATTCAAGAAATGCAATAGGTAAAACAACAAGGTTCATCTACAAACATAAAAACTGAAGTTCATAAAATGTAAAACATTTTGCGTATATTTTAAGCCAGGAGGCTTGTCAGGTGTTAAAGTGACCTGGTGATTGTGTAAGGTACTGTAGGCGTGGGTTCAACCCCATTTTCCAATAAGGACTGTTCGATATTTCCCGGACCCTACTGTTCTCAGAGGCTTCCTTATAATATGTATGCAAGTTAAGGATTTATCATATTACTTTTAGAAAAAGGAGAGATCTTTCAAATAAATGCAACAGGGAAAAAATATTGACCCTCCGGGGTCATGAATAAATATGACATCTGTCGCAAACGTAAAATATTCTTGCATCATGCAGAAAGAATCAAATATTAATAATGATAAATTCAAATGTATCGGGTTAAACAAGGGACTGAATATACTTTTCAGACTTACATGTAGAAGATACATTTGCCATCAAGGAACATATAATTCCTGTTAGGAAGTGACTTATTATTACTCTTTTCTTAACAATCTTCGACAGAATCCGTCGACAGAATCTTGTAGACAAGAATTCCAAGAGTTCCCGAATCACACGATGTGTCTGCCGGACCACCCATGGGTTAAGAATACTGGGGTCTCGGGGAAGGACAGGGGCATCATTGTGGATATGCACAATCAGATCCGTGCTAATGTTCAACCACCAGCGGGGAACATGCAGAAAATGGTAACTAACCTTAACTTTAAAAATATAAAGTATCCAATAGCACGGCCCATAACATGACGACTTGTAAGTGAGTATCTGACTTCATCTACCAAAGCTGTGTATCGTCAGAGTAATCGGCATTTACTTTTTTAAAGAGCTAAAATTTAAACTTAACTGAGATTTACTATACTTATTCATTCTGAATTAATTTGATTCTTTTGTTGCTTTGTCTGTTTACTCTGGTAATTGATTGTACAAATGATAATAAATTACAAAAGGCGGAATAAACCCTAAACAATATTGAGTATGGTAGCAACCGAACAAAGACGTAGGACCATGGGTTGGATATATCCGATTGTTTAAAACCGTTGAATCATAATAACAGTAATTTAATCTGTAGACCAGAGTCTTATTAGAGAAAATTTGTAACAGAAATGATGGCTGTCAAGAACAGCAAGGCTGGGGTTCAAGGTCAGGCTGATACTGTTAACGTTATCTACATTAACGTTCACAGGTACATTCTCTGTCAGTTTCGCTGATTATAATCATGAAAACATTTTCTTCTAAATTGGTTGTTTTCTATAATGTTGATTTTATTATACAGCTGGTGGCATTCATCAAACAAAAGATATAAAGTTTTATTATCATCTGTTGGCTGAAATACATGCAAGTATAGGTCTAGTACCCAAATTAATTTTCAGAAATAATTCTCTGGTCAGTTCATTCTGATTTAATAAATAAGTGATTTTTGCTGTTGATATTTTGAAATCTGATGCTGACTGATTGTTGAGTGAGATTTTTTGACAGACAAATTCAATTAATCATTATTTTCAAGAACTAAACAGGTGAAAATCTTCACTCTCTAATAACGTTAATTATGAGCCATTATGTCTAATCCGCGAATGTTGTATTGTCATCAATATGTGGATTTGTGTGCGGTAATGGCGACAATATTTGATGAGTAAGGTAGACCTAAATTAATATTTTCCCGTGAAATTAGCAGCTCTCTTTCACACCATCCGTGACCTTGGTAGGGGAGTTATTAGGTGTTACATTATACCATTAATTCTCTGATGACCAATGATTGCAATGTACGCATGTACCTTTTTCCATTCCGTCTCTAAATGAGATGTAATTATCATAATAATACAGGTAGCCATATTTGTCACGCTGAATATTAGGTATGAACGGGAGTATCAAGTGCAATTCTAGCTTCTGCTCAGAAATGTGGGCGTATGGATAAAGAGCCTATGTGGATGAACATTACTGATGGATACGTGAGGTGTGTGTACCTTGTATTTCTTATAACCACGGTGGAGTGTCTACTTGAATGTTATCATTTATTGCAGGTTTGGGACAACAGACTGGCAGAAGTGGCTCAGAAATGGGCCCAGGTCTGCCAAGATAATCATGACGAAGTGCGGAATTTACCCGGTCAGTGGTCACTGTTGATATAATGACATTTCTCTTTTTTGCCCCCTGGACTTTCAGAACGTATGTTGTAATTCATTCACATATGCCTTTTCGATTTTAATGCTTTTCTAAGTTTCAATTTGTTTACATTTCCGAAGTATTTTCTGTGCGGATAATTTGAACTGATGGTCGCATGTAATTATAATATAAACACCTTATTTCTGTATAGTCGTTGAAAACAATAAGCCAATCAAAGCTCATTTAGAGTGTATGTCATCTGTTGTTGAGATGCGTGGCTTTTTATAAACTTTTCAACGAATTCACCATAATACACAATCCACGCCACAATTCGGGACAACTGGACACTTGGTGGATTTATGTTCAGGTAAAGGTTTAGCATGTAAAATTTCCTCGAACAACTGGGGGACCACAGAGTATATGTTTACTTCAAGGATTAGTGTGTGACACAATATGCTGACAATGTGTGACACAATATATGCATTGCAGGCGTTCGCGCAAGCGTTGGTCAGAACGTCTTTGACAGTAACCGTAACGTGGGGTGGGAGACAGTTCTGGGCACCTGGGCTCAGGAGGTGAACAACTTCAAATATGGGCAGGACCCTGAAAAGTATCTACCTGACATTGGCCCAAGCAAATACAAAATGATTGGCCATTATACACAGGTAAGAGAAAATCCCGGCTTTAAGCTTTGGGCGCTTCCCAGAAATGTTCTGCTACAGTTTACTCGTGTAAGCTTCTTAGGAGATAATATCGAGCAATTTGTGGGCCACTGGGGGGTTGCTGAGCTAATGGTAGATATGGTACTTGCAATTAAAGTGGTAAATCTCTAACCATCTTTACTAACTAGACTGCATATTCACACTTTAAAGTTTAAAGTAAAATTTAGTCTTTTCAGTTAAAGAGAAAGGAAATTTTTCTTCTGTATATTGTAGTGGCTTGGAGAGTATTTGAAGAAATTGTGAACCGGTTCATTGGAAAAACAAACAAAACCTGTGACAGTGAGACTTTACCTGCAAGCTCAAGAAATCGTCACAGGTCACATTTTCCCGATTTACCTTAGAACAATTTTAATTAATTTATGTTTTCCAGCTAGTAAAGGCTGAATCTTCTCGAATTGGCTGCGGATACGCAAAATGTCCAAACCTTCATCACAGGCACCGCTACGTCTGCAATTACGCTCCGGGGTAAGGCAAGCCACTGCCAATAAATAGATAAATTCTTCAAAGGTATAATAAAAATACGTTAGAGAAACAACTCTATACTTTTATAAGTTCAGTTTTTTTTATAAAGCCTTCAGCAACTGGAGTAGAGTACAACTCGTAATATACCTTGTAGGCTGCCTCTCATTGAGTGCCAAACACATCGACAGTTGTCTGCGGAACCTATTGTTTTGCTTTTTTTTTCCTAGTCAAAATGCGAAGGACTTGAGAGAGCCGTATGAAGCCGATAAGCGATGTTCTCAGTGTGGAGCTTTCTGTAATGGAGGCCTATGTGGTGAGTATAAGGCTTCAGAAAACGGTAAAAACAATTCTAAGTTAACAAATCTTAGCGCATTTCCATACAGACGGACTGCCAGCACAATGTTGGTGTCTAGTTTATATCTAATATAAGTGTGGCAGACGTGAATGTGTTGATGTGGGATGTATGTCTGTTTTATGGAAATTTGTGTTGATTAATATGTCATGGATTGGTTCCGACAGAACATCTCCACAGTTCAAACGTTGCATGATATCAAGTGTTATGTGGATAGCTCGCTTCGACTATCAGGCCCTTGGCTAATGAAGTCACTTTACTTCAAGGCTGTTAAGTTTCAAGATGTTTACGAAGGCGTACAATGCGCTGTGTGTTGATCGTATTTTAGGTTTTGCTGTTTTACACATTGAAAGCAGTAATTTGAAAACCTATTTCGAACATTTTGTGCCATTTATTGTCAAAGTACAAGAGTGTGTTGAGTTATTATTGTTTCAGATTGTGGCGGGCTTGTTTGTGAGAACCACAGCAAGATGAATGCCTCTGTCTGTGCCTGTAACTGTCATCGTACTTTCTCTGGACGAGATTGTGCCAAAGGTACTAAGTACAAATCATTTCCTACTATAGCGTGTTATCCACACCTTATTGTCTAATTTTATCCATAATATTTATTTATTTGGATGGTGTTTAGGCCGTACTCAAGAATATTTCACTTATACGACTGCGGCGAGCATTACAGTGGGAGGAAACCAGACTGAGCCCGGGAGAAACCAACGACCATCCGCAGGTTGCTGCTCAACCTTCCCAAGTACAACCGTTAATATAGTCGGTAAGGCTTAATGACTTACAATATGTCCTACAACGCTGATATCGCAGACATTTCCATTGACCACACAGTATTTAAGTTGGTCAGTCAAAAATTAATATTAAGTACGATTTTTTAAGAAATGCAGAATCGATTCTGACTGGTTGGTGTGGGAGATAGGCAAGTCCAAGACTCAGCTGAATTTTAGGTGTGGCATATTTATTCAAGCCTGGCCAGGAAAACATAGGAAAATCTCCACTGACAGCAGGATTGGTAATCGCTAGGATTTTAAAATCGTGGTACCTCCACAAGTGACACTTGGTACTGGCCGGCTTGGGGTAACCTGGTTGCCTCAGCCGCCACGTACACTGTGGTAATAATACCATGACACTAGCCCGTATACGTGTGACGCCCAATCCTCAAAAGACAAGTCATTGTTCGTGTGGACACTTATTATACTTTTGAAGAATTTATCTATTTATCGACAATGGCTTGCCTTACCCCGGAGCGTATTCTCCTTTATATTTCTTTAATTTTTCAGTAAATTGTCATCTAGGAGATAACCTATTGGTCTGCCCTTCGGCGGAGCCGTCCTTTTGTTCATATTACACAAACGTCCCCCAGGAATGTCCGCACATGTGTGGACTTTGTTCAGGTAAGGGTTGTAAACCTTCCTGTGGGTGATTAATCCACTTAATCACCGATTTATTGTCCAGAAGTATGAATGTTGAGACAAAATTTTTGGCGGACGCGTTTGAACTCTGTGATGAGATGAATCCTGTGAACTCAACATATTGGTATTTAAAATTTTCTGATGAAGAACACCCAAGTATATATATTTACCGTTAATATGTATGACTACGGACGTTACTCCTTATAACTTCAGTATCGGAATTTTGCTGAACAAGAGTTCTAAAACACTGAAGTCCATGATACCTGACAGTTTCAAAGCGTTTGATGTACCGGTATGTGTGAAGTTAAGTTTGCTGATGTTCTACACGGTTTTATTGCCCTGAATTATCAGAGCTGGCTTTCTTATATATAAAATATATAAAAGATATACAAAATGTAATGTCAGGGAATTCAGGGATTACCTGCTGAAATTATCCTAGAAGATGAGATTTTGCACCACATCTTTGCATACTGTATATGAAGTATTGACTGATCCCTGCTCACACCTTGCAGCCAACCCGCGTGTCACGGTATCTCCCACAGATGACTCTACGGCTGAGGAAATCACCGCGACGTCACCACGGCCGTCCCCACCCGAACCTATTCCGGTGAGGTCAACTAGCCCACGCACATAGAGGTTTTCCAACACCAACTTTTCTGTGCATCATCAAACACAAACAGCATTCCTTACCGCTTTTGTCCTTCACCATGTCCTGAAACCCTGAGGCTGGTGTGTCTTGCTTATACATGTACATATAGTTTAGCTGAAGCAAGTTTAGAAAATTATGATTAAACACTCTTTAATAGTTATTAATAGTAATAGTTATTAATTAGTTATCGATGTTATTGCATACACAACGGCATCAGTTATATTTTAACCCAAAGCGGGCTAAAATGATCTACCTCGGCCAATATCGTCTAACAGGGCTAAAATGATCTACTTGGGTTAATACCGTCTAACAGGGCGAAACTGATTTACCCGGGCCATTACCGTCTAACAGGGCTAATATTGCATTGCCCTGTACCAAACCCACTTGAGATGTCCATGAAACCTGAGAGTGACTTCTTGGGAAAGTCATTATAGGGATAAATGAAACCTTATGATCATCTATGCTTGTTACTCATACAAATATCAATAGATAATTCTGTTATTAATCAACAAATTTCCACGGACCGTGACACATGTTTTCAGGTCATAAAAAGAATTTATAAATGGTGCTTCGCTTGGCGCTCAGCCCTAATATGTTAGAGCAAGGGAAGCGGACTGGTTGGCCGGTGTCAGTATAATGTGACCGGGTGGGGTGTCATTTCTGGTGTATTCAGCATGATACTTCAGTGGCGGATGCACTTTGGCGGCATGGACTGGCCCTGCTACAAGAAGACTCGTATATGTACACCTAATGATTGCTCGCTGTTATATGACTGAAAAATTGCTATGCGACTTGAAACCCTAAGCATACTTACATACATACATGTACATGTTTTGGGGTCGCCGTATTGCCACTCTGCCTGCAGGCTTGTGATAATAAACTTTTCATTGTTTACATATGCAAGAATTATATAGGTGAATGCGAATGTCTCCAGCAACCCTTTCACACGTGGTGTTAATCATTTGATGCAAATTCAGTAAATGATTTGTTTTTCACCCAAACACTTATTTCATCTCAAGTAAACAGACGTATCTGTTTACAGCAAATGCATCAACGACTAACATGACACCTTCCCTTACTGTACAGTGCGTGTGTTTTACAGACAAGTGAGCTCCATGTCTCGAGCGGGCTAGATAAACAAGACAGAAAAATGCTACTCCGGAAGCACAACAGGCACAGAGATGGCGAGCCCCTGGTAAGGTTGTCCTCTACTTACCCACACATCTCATACACTTCCACCTAGGAATAGTTTCCATTACGATGAAACTGATGTTCATCGTTGGTACTTTGTACTTTTTCCAAAATACAACTTCTAATCTATATGCACGGTTGCTTTGTGTCACAGCCATATCTACACATGTTTGGTCTGTCGAGTCCGAGCGACAGATACCAAGTAGATCCGAATTATCTAATCAGTACTTTAAATGCCCTGTATGTCTTCACACAGTATTAGCTAATCAGTACTTAAAATCGCCTGTATGTCTTCACACAGTATTAGCTAATCAGTACTTTAAATGGCCTATATGTCTTCACACAGTATTCGCTAATCAGTACTTAAATCGCCTGTATGTCTTCACACAGTATTAGCTAATCAGTACTTTAAATGGCCTGTATGTCTTCACCCGGAATTAGCTAACCAGTACTTTAAATGGCCTGTATGTCTTCACACAGTATTAGCTAATCAGTACTTTAAATAGCCTGTATGTCTTCACCCGGAATGAGTGACTTAGTACTTTAAATGGCCTGTATGTTTTCACACGGGATTAGCAGTCAGTACTTTAAATGACCTGTATGTCTTCACCCGGAATTAGCTAATCAGTACATTAAATGGCCTGTATGTATTCACCCAGAATTAGCTAATCAGTACTTTAAATGGCTTGTATGTTTTCAGACGGGATTAGCTAAGCAGTACGTTAAATGGCCTGTATGCCTTCACCCAGAATAAGCTAATCAGCACTTTAAATGGCCTCTATGCCTTCGCACGGAATTAGCTAATCAGCACTTTAAATGGCCTGTATGCCTTTACACGGATTTAGCTAACCAGTACTTTAAATGACCTGTATGTCTTCACCCGGAATTAGCTAATCAGTACTTTATATGGCCTGTATGTCTTCACACGAAATTAGCTAATCAGCACTTTAACTGGCCTGTATTTCTTCACTCGGAATTAGCTAATCAGCACTTTAAATGGCCTGTATGCCTTTACACGGTATTAGCTAATCAGTACTTTAAATAACCTGTATGTTTTCAGACGGCATTAGTAAATAAGTACTTAAAATAGCCTGTGTGTCTTCACCCGGAATTAGCTAATCAGTACTTTATATGGCATGTATGTCTTCACACGGAATTAGTTAATCATTACTTTATATGGCCTGTATTTCTTCACACGGAATTAGCTAATCAGTACTTTAAATGGCCTGTATTTGTTCACATGGAATTAGCTAATCTGTACTTTAAATGGCCTATATGTTTCCAGACGGGATTAGCAGTCAGTACTTTAAATGACCTGTATTTCTTCACACAGTATTAGCTAATTAATACTTAAAATAAATCTTCACTCGGGAATTAGCTAATCAGTACTTTAAATGGCCTCTATGCCTTAGCACAGAATTAGCTAATCAGTACTTTAAATGGCACGGAATTAGCTAATCAGTACTTCAAATGGCATGTATGTTTTCACACGGGATTAGCTAATCAGTACTTTAAATGGCCTGTATGTCTTCACACAGTATTAGCTAATCAGTACTTTAAATCGCCTGTATGTCTTCATCCGGAATTAGCTAATCAGTACATTAAATGGCCTGTATGTATTCACCCAGAATTAGCTAATCAGTACTTTAAATGGCTTGTATGTTTTCAGACGGGATTAGCTAAGCAGTACGTTAAATGGCCTGAATGCCTTCACACGCAATTAGCTAATCAGTACTTTAAATGACCTGTATGTTTTCAGACGGCATTAGCTTATCAGTACTTTAAATGGCCTGTATGTCTTCACCCAGAATTAGCTAATCAGCACTTTAAATGGCCTCTATTCCTTCGCACGGAATTTGCTAATCAGCACATTAAATGGCCTGTATGCCTTTACACGGAATTAGCTAACCAGTACTTTAAATGACCTGTATGTTTTCAGGCGGCATTAGCTAATCAGTACTTTAAATGGCCTGTATGTCTTCACCCGGAATTAGCTAATCAGTACTTTATATGGCCTGTATGTCTTCACACGGAATTAGCTAATCAGTACTTTAAATGGCCTGTATTTCTGCACTCGGAATTAGCTAATCAGCACTTTAAATGGCCTGTATGCCTTTACACGGTATTAGCTAATCAGTACTTTAAATAACCTGCATGTTTTCAGACGGCATTAGTAAATAAGTACTTAAAATAGCCTGTGTGTCTTCACCTGGAATTAGCTAATTAGTACTTTATATGGCCTGTATGTCTTCACACGGAATTAGCTAATCAGTACTTTATATGGCCTGTATTTCTTCACACGGAATTAGCTAATCAGTACTTTATATGGCCTGTATTTGTTCACATGGAATTAGCTAATCTGTACTTTAAATGGCCTATATGTTTTCAGACGGGATTAGCAGTCAGTACTTTAAATGACCTGTGTGTCTTCATACGGAATTAGCAAATAAGTACTTAAAATAAATCTTCACTCGGGAATTAGCTAATCAGTACTTTAAATGGCCTGTATGTCTTCACACTTAATTAGCTAATCAGTACTTTAAATGGCACGGAATTAGCTAATCAGTACTTCAAATGGCCTGTATGTCTGCACACCAAATTAGCTAATCAGTACTTTAAATAGCCTGTAGGTCTTCAAATGGGATTATAGTCAAGATCTATTCATAAACCCGTTTGAGGTGAATTATATTTTGCACTTTTTACATGGAAGGCAACGCATACATGTAGCATCAAGTGTGGACAGACAGTCCCCCCTAATAATCTGAGATATGCATGTTTCAGGATTTCTGCGTAGGTATAATTATATGCCCTTAACACACTAGGCCGCGTGTTTGGATGCAACCTCCTGTAGGTCGGGAGGTTCTTCGGTCACCTGTCGATGTGCGGTGATGTTTTCTCGGGCTCTGTCCAACTTTAATCACCTATCTATACATCTGACTGCCATCACTTAAGTTTACAATTCTTTTGAAAATATCAATTATTAAAGTATATAACAAATGAATATAGTTGTTACATTTTTAAGGTGTGGGACAACACTCTGGAAGAGCAAGCCCAACTGTGGGCTAATCAGTGTAAGCCTCGCAAAGACCCAAACCTGACGCCCCAAGGTAAACTCTCTGATGTGAAACGTTGCTCATCAAGCCAATATACATATAACTTTTAACGCCACCGTGTTTTGCTTATGACATGTTTTCTTCCACTTTTAGATTGCTTTACCCGAATGACCAATGCATACCGTCACAGAAACTGCATACATTGCTCGGTTTTGCTTTTACACAAGGCATCTGCATTTCGTGACTACGTTTCACCGATCACGCAAACGTTTTCATAGATTTAATGCTGTGCAACACTGAAAGATTTTTTCATGATTTCAAGATGGCGTTTATTTAAGCACTTACTTATTTTTAAATGTTTGAGCAAATTTAATTTCTGATTGATATTTTGGCGTTAACTTGCTTATTGCGCTTGTGTTAAATTCAGCTTTTGAATCAGTCTCCTTAAAGCATTTCTATGCTTTATGCCATGGACCAAAGTTAATCCACAATGTTATTTGTTTTGGTTATTCCTACTCATTATATTAGGCGCGTGTTCACTGTAACTTTTAAATCAGCCTTTGTTCTTGTATTTATTTATTTATTTATTTATTTATCTATCTATCTATTTGATTGATATTCCATGCCATACTCAAGAATATGGCACTTATACGACGACAGATTATTACCATGGGTGGAAAACGAACAGAGCCCGCAGGAAACCAAAGGTTTTATTCATGTATGCATAATTGTGTATCAAGTCTATAACAAATCTAATCTGATTTCCTGCTTGCCTTGTCTTACAGGTCACTTTGACATCGTCTACCAGCTGCGCGGCTTGGGATACAGATCGTGGGCGGACACGTTCGATACCTGGAAAAGCCTGCCGGATTTCTTAGAGGTAGAACCATTTTAGCTAGTCTTTTGTGATACAAATGAACCCTCTGTCGAAATCATTTCTTCAGATTTTCTGGTGTTTTTTTTCATGTGTTGTATTCAAAACAAGCTAAGGGTTTGTTGTAGTAAATGTTAAATGCGTGATATTTGTATCGCCAAGTTTTAAATAGGTACAGCACTGAATAGACGCCCCTATATATTCTGGTCATTGATACACTATTCGGCTGTTGATTGTTATGGCCAGCATTACTCAAAAGCTTTTCTCTCGAATGAATCAAAAAAACACGCACATTTACATGATAGCATAAATTGTCCTGGATTGGATACAAAATACAATTTATAAATATGATATATAAAACAGAAATATGCCCAGGGATCACTGTGATTAGAAAACCATAGGATTATGTACACATAAGACATTTGCCCACAGTCTTGATTTCAAAAACAAGAGTTTGTAAGTTTCAATATATCGAGAAAAGATATCTTAGTTTGATGAATTAAGTAGTATTACAATAAAATGATGAGTAGCATCACATGTCCTAATGACACAGCGTAAATAATGATCAGTTGATTTAGGTTGCACGTAAAGAGCGTATTTTCTCAGAGACGAAATGCAAGCAAATTGTGTTCTTTGCTTCGCTGAAAATGATACATGTACCCAACAAAGCCTCAACACTGCCATTTGTCTGTCTGTAGGTAGTAGGACCGAATGTAACTAGTATAGGATGTGGATTTGCCGAATGCGAGCACAAACGCAAGCGGTTCTACTTCTGTAATTACGGAGGGTAAGTTTTCTAATGCATTTTTCCGAACACAGATATTATATTTTAGAACACAAGCGTTCTTCACTACTTGATTTCCTCTGGCACACTGTTACATACTAACTTCTCGTTGATGTTACCTTTCTGATGTTACTCAGAAAAGAATGCCACACAGGTATGCCCGCTACAGTCTTTTATATTTGCTTTTGTACTATTTTTTGCATCTTGTAGTGTTCTGGAAGATGACATGATTTTTGTACATTTCCATCTTTTTTGCACATCTTCAGCAATGAGCCCGAGGCAGGCGGGAGGAAAAACCATGGCTCTAACAGTAAGTATGATTGTCAGATAAATCATGAATCCAATTGTCTTTAGGGGTATGACCTTTTTGTCAGTTGAAGTTAATGGGTAGATATCAATAGATGTAGATACAAGGAACAGTTCAAAGTTTGATGATTGGAAAGGGGTTTTATAATGTTACGTTACGCGTATTTGTTATGTTTGTAATGCACACGGAGGGCACCAAACCTGGATGTTTACCACAGTTTCACAAATCTGTTTCACAACTAAACATTGCCTCTGTTGTGTGATATACCCCCTGTGAAGACTGGTGTAAACAGTGAGTATACCTGGGTATGGACAGTTTTATTGTTTATGTGGTTAAGAAACTTGTATCGTTAGCAGACAAAAATGGAGAGGACTGATTCAGCTATATGAATTCGTAATCAAGAAATCCCACAAAATGGGAGCATACATAGCCGTAGTTCCAGTGATCTGTAGGGTAAAAAGTTCGAATCCAATTCTTACTTGTTCCGTTTTCCTCTTTACATGGGCTAGATTCTGCTTTATCCATTTGTTTCTAGCAACTTCCGGCCACTTCTTTAAAAACCACACAAAGATTTTTCACAGTCAATATCGTCTATTACGGAGCTGCTATTGATAAAACTTTGTTTACGGAAAACACCTTAGTATAAAGTTTTATTTTAGTGATCTTTGTCTCAGATATGAACCAATGAGTAAAGTCCCCTTGAATGAGGCTTAAGTAAAGCCGCAGCCATTGAGGTTTATAGAGTAAAGCACCAGTCAGTCAGGCACAAGTAAAATTTCAATCATTGAGACACAAGTAAAATACCTAGAATGGGGACTGAAGTAAACTATTAACCATTGAGACTGAAGTAAAGTACCATTCAGTGAGGTTAAAGTTAAGCACCACCAGTGAGATTGCACTAGAGCACCAATCAGCCAGACTGCAGTAAAGGACCACCCAGTGAGGCAGAAGTAAAGCACCAATCAGTGAGGCTGAAAGAAAGCATCAATCAAACAATTACATAACATTAATGTCCATGTTGCTAGGTACAACTCCGGTCAACACCACCAGGCCAGGGAATGAATCTGTGGGAGCTGGTTCAAATATCACCGTAAATGACGATTCTGGTAAGATTTGACTTGTAATAATATAGGGGTTTCCATGTCGGCAGATTTCATTTGAGCCTTACGATGGATGCTGGCAATATGAGACGATCAATTTACCTTTGAATGGTTACACCATTAGGTGTTTAGTTTGTCTTAGATCTTCATACTTTGAGGTGTTCATTTTGCTGTAAGATGTTTACACTTTGAAATGTTAATTTTCCCTCTGGAAGTTCGTACTTTGAGGTGTCCGTTTTGCCTTTTGATATTTACATTTTGAGGTGTTTAGTTTATGTTTAGATGTTTATACTTTTCGTTTATCTAAAAATTAGTTTCACATGTTCAGTTTATCTTTGCATATTTACACGTTGAGTTGTTCAGTTTGCATCTCCAGTTTACCTATGCATATTTACATTTTGATGTATTCAGTTTGCCGTTCTATGCTTACATCGTGAGATGTTCATTTTTCATTTGGATGCTCATACTTTGAGATATTCGGTTTGTTTCAGGGATATTTGAGGTCTTCAGTTTGTTTATGGAAGTTTGTATTTGAATTTTGTCAGTATTTTTCTATATGTTTACATTTTATTATTATCAGTTTACCCATGGATGTTTACATTTTAACATTCTCAATTTACCCATGGATGCTTACATTTTAACATTCTCAGTTTACCCATGGATGTTTACATTTTAACATTCTCAGTTTACCCACAAATGTTTACATTTTAACATCCTCAGTTTATCCAAGGATGTTTACATTTCAAAATTCTCAGTTTATCCATGGATGTTTACATTTTAACAATCTCAGTTTACCCATGGTTGTTTACATTTTAACATTTTCAGTTTATCCATTCATGTTTACTTTTAAACATTCTCAGTTTAACCACCGATGTGTACATTGTAACATTCTCAGTCTATCCATGGATGTTTACATTTTAACATTTTCAGTTTACCTATTCATGTTTACATTTTAACATTCTCCGTTTATCCATTCATGTTTACGTTTTAACATTCTCATTTTACCCACCAATGTTTACATACTAACATTCTCAGTTTACCCATGAATGTTTACATTTTAACATTCTCAGTTTACCCATGGATGTTTACATTTTAACATTCTCATTTTACCCACCAATGTTTACATAATAACATTCTCAGTTCACCCATGAATGTTTACATTTTAACATCCTCAGTTTACCCATGGATGTTTACATTTTAACATTCTCAGTTTATCTATTCATGTTTACGTTTAAACATTTTCAGTTTACTCACCGATGTTTACATAATAACATTCCCAGTTTATCCACGGATGTTTACATTTTAACATTCTCACTTTACCCATGGATGTTTACATAATAACATTCTCACTTTACCCATGGATGTTTACATTTTAAGGAGATCAGTCTGTTTGGGTTTTTTCCCACTTTGAGGTGTTTGAAATAAATGTTACACTTTAAGGCCTTCCTTAAAGGAGTTGTTCAAATTTCCTCTGGGTATTCATGTTGTATCGTGTTCAGTTTTTGTTGCATTGTTGTGCTTGCTACAATGGAAAAAAGGAATCACTGGTCAAAATATCCACAAAACGATCCAGTTACAGTAAAACACTCAAGTAACATTTCATTGAATTTCTGAATCTTGAGTATGACCAAGTCCTGATTTTCTGAGTATTTTAAGTTTTAGCAACCTCCAGATGAAACCCCTGTGTTTTTTGTTGAAGGTTGTGGATCACCAGAGTTGGAGGTCTGTCAGAGCTTCACCCCTGCTGACTGTGACCAGTGGCGTGACCTACCCAGCATCTGCCCACATTTGTGTGACCGCTGCAGAGGTATGAAATGCCCTTCTGTACAAACTTTTGTAGGGGTGGAATCATTCCCTACCCATCTGCGCAGATACAGTATTATTTGCACTTATTATTTGGTGCAATTTACTGAACGAGACGCTGAACGAGAAAATATCTCTTGAATGTTCTCATCGATGCCCTCATTAGGAAATGTTTTATCTGACTGGATGATTATCTATCATGTTGACTGGGGAAGGTTATATTTATTCATTTATTCATTTATTCATTTATTTGATTAGTGTTTTAGTGTTTTATGTCGTACTCAAGAATATTTCACTTATAAGACAGCGGCCAGCATTGTGGTGGGAGGAAATCGGGCAGAGCCCGGCGGAAACCCACGACCGTCTAAGTGGATACCTTCCCACTTACAGCCGGAGAGGAGAACGATGTTATATGACCGACCGATTGTATCAAAGGACCTGACATGGTAATGTGGGGAATCGGCACCAGTCCAAGAAACTGTATCCCTCAAGAAGCGAAACTGACTATAGCTGTGGTTGACAACTGCTGACACACTCGTAAGGCTTTTCTTTTTCAGTTCTGTTTTACTTCCCTTTTCATGTTATGTAGCAAGAATGCATTGAAGCAATGTATAGGCCATAAAATCTTTTTTGCATTAGACACTGCAGAGTGGGGAAAATCACTGCACCACAAATGTAACTCTCTGAAAAATTCTTGAGCACACAGTTATGTACAGTTAAATACATATATAACAAATGTTCTGCCTTACAATTCCGCTACGCATAACATGTTAACGTCAACGATAGCTAGAGAACCACATGTGCTGTCAACTAGGATTCCCGTCATGATAACACTTATTTGACGGAATACGTCCAACATCTATAAATATAGATATTGAATAGCGCTTGACTCACCGACCGACTGACTGACTGACTGCTTTTCTTGATACTATTGTGGCAATTGCATGTAGTGTGTTAACCGGGCATATGGAATGATCTAGTTACGATGATTAGGTACACAAGTGGAGGTCACAGATGATTCCTTCCTGAGCTGGACATCATCTTGGCTTTCTCTCCGGCCGTACGTGGGAAAGTCTTCTAGCAACCTGCGGACGATCGTGTGTTTCCCCAGGGCTCTACCCGGTTTCCTCCCACTATAATGCTGGCCGCTGCCGTATAATTCAATAGTAATTTTTTAGTACAGCGTAAAACATAAATGAATAAATATATAAATAAATAAATAAATAACATATTTCTTTGCTGATCTACGAGTATTGGTATCCGTACTTCTGGTTGCTGATTTATTTTATTTAATATATGTGCATATCTATATCAAATTTGTTACATTGACATGTGCAAATTATGAGAATTAAGTTAAAATGCAAATTAAGTTCCATTATGTGGTCATTACCTTAGCTGCATAATTCTTACGTGAGTCACTGATTCTAGCTTAACCCCATATCAGCTGTAATTCAGTTATATAATGACAAGCTGCAAGAGATTGACAGTAATGCATCAGTTTTTTCCACAGAATCTAAAACCACAAAGTGCACCGGTGAAGACAACGCAGTGTGTTCTCTGTTGTCCGATAAGGACTGTCTTCGTAAGAAGTTAGAGTACATACAACTCTGTCCACGGCGTTGCGGATTGTGCCATGGTAAATCATAAACATTTCCCTTCAACAACAGTTACAATGCATGACCACGTGTAGCACCAATATGACTGGTTTATTTGATTGCTGTTTAAGCCCATACTCAATATGTTTCACTAACTTAACGGCGATCAGTTTTATGGATGAAGGATAATGGTGTAACCCCATGTAAACCACCGAGCAGTCTAAAACGTCGCCAAAGTACGTCGCATGTTTGAATCTACATGTGGTTGTGTGGCGGCATGGATTTTAGAGCGCCAGTGGAGATGTGCAGTTCATGGTTTCACGCAGCTGATCCTCACATCCAACCATCGAGTCAGACAGATATTCCTGAGTACAACGTCAGACCTCATTAGCTCAAACTAACAATTCAGATCATGGAGCCCCACGCCAATGCAGACGTTGTGAGTTCAAATCCAGCTCTTGCTAGCTTCCTCTCTGGTCGTACGTGGGAATGTCTGACTGCAACTAGCGTGTGATAGTGGGTTTCCCACGGCATGTGCCCGGTTTCCTACCACCATAATGTGGTCTTCTTGTCGCGTGAATGAAAATATTTTGAACATGGCGTAAAACTGTAATTAAATAAATAAATCGATCCGGTAGCAACTATTTGTTTTTCCTTTTTTTGATAGGGAAGTCATCATAACAGATGTTTCCAATAATGGTCGTCAAGAAAAAGGTCTTCGGAATCGGTTGTCTCAATATTTTAAAGAACACATGTATTGGCTTTTTCGATTCTACTGACTTTCATGTTTCCACTTGCTAAGTGTATTGTTGAACTGTGTTGACAACTCATTTCGATGATACCGACCAGGTATTTCTGATTTCAAGATTCGCTCGATATATTTATTTGCCGAATCGTTAATACATTGGGACTAATGGGGATCGGGAACCGATTCTCCTGCTTATAAAGGCTATGTAATTCCTTCTGCTCTTCGAGATGCATTCTTGTAGACGCTGCTGAATGTGATACCCAGTTATGTAAAACTTGAACCGTTGTACAAGTATAAATACGTCAGCAAACTTACTTTTAAACATTTGTTCGTGTTGTTTAATTGCTTTAGGTTTACTCGTACATATTTGTGTCGTATAAATAAAATATTCTTAAATACGGCGTAAAATCTCCCAACAGCAGTGTTTGGGAGAACAGTCCATGTCATTAGCGACATTCAACTTCTTAACGTGAACTTTTCCAACTCATAGGACTGACACATGAGCACAGGGCTATCTGATAACGTACAAATCTCGCTCTAAAACGTCATTTCGCCTTGCATTAATTTTGCGGCCAGTCTCCCTTACCGTTTTTGTGTTTTCTTTTTAAAAAATCCTGACCTGATTTAGCTGTTAACATGTCGAGGTTTTATTCTCGTATTACATAGGCAGTTGATTACGCCCTGGTATTAAGGTACTGGGCTGTAAACCGACATCCGGAGATTAAGTTGTGACGATTGGACCCGTCCTGTTGGCTATCTGGCGTCTCATTACCATAGCCGACACGTGTGCTGAGCATTCATGTACGACGACTCGGCACAGTTGAAGGCTGTGGAGAAAGCCTCGAAGTTACGCAATGCACCCATGACCCTACAGAAAGAAAATGAAGCGATATTAAATGTTAATGACAATCAGTTTTAGGGGTACATGGCCTTTATTTTTTCGGAAGACTTAAAATGTTGCTGGGTTCACATCCACACCTACAATTATTGCTCATTAGTGGCATAGAAAAACTTAATTATTTATTTATTTATTTCATTGGCGTTTTATGCCGTACTCAAGAATATTTCACTTGGACAACGGCGTTCAGCATTATGTAGCGTGAAAACCGGACAGAGCCCAGTGAAACCCACGGCCATCCATAGGTTACTGGCAGACCTTACAAACGTGCCAATACGGTTCAGTCCATGTTGGACTGGATCGTATTGGCGGGAGACACCCTGGTCATCGCGTTGCGCACAGTGGTTCCCGTCTGCAATTTATTTATTTATTTTATTCATTTATTTATTTATATTTATTTATTTATTTGTTTGATTGGTGTTTTATGCCGTACTAAAGAATATTATAATATATTTACTTATACGACGGCAGACGGAAAACCCACGACCATCCCAAGTTGCTACAGGCCTTCCCACGTACGACCAGAGAGAAAGCCAGCATAAGCTGGACTTGAACTCACAGCGCACCGCATTTTTTAGACGCTCCTGGATCACCCGCCTACAATAACCATCTGTATGTGTGCTGGAAGGAGTTAGGCCTAAACTCTTTTTCCACCTCCCAAATACTGTCTAAATTCCAAGGGAACGGATGATTTATCTTTTCTTACCGAAATCGACCAGGGCTGTGATAACTTTTGAGAACTCGGTTCACGGCAGCTGTTGGACTAAGGTTCTGGCACATGATCTGAAATGTTCAAAGTTGATGATAGGTGGTAAAGTTTCACTCTATACCATTTTTTGAAAACCACATGGATTTATACTTATTGTAAAATTCATGCAAGATCAGGGCTTATTATTTGATGCAAAGATATTGTTTGATTAAAAAAAAACATAAAGTTATATGTAAGAGTTTATAACAACCAGACTACTACTCCAAGTCTAAGGTTTCTTCCATGCGAAGTTCGCAGACAGAGTAAGTACCAACATTATAAATATGTCGGCACATGGACAGCACCATTACAAGAAAACCGCCGTGATTTTACTGAAATATGAAACCGCAAGAAAACAATAGAAAATATTCCCAAATGAGCACGGTTTAACAGATATTTTATAGATATTTTGTAGTCTTACAAATTTACTAGCATACCTGTGCAAAACCGACGAAGAAGAGTTGTTCTCTGTTAAACTCTAGATTGGGCAGGACGGGATCATCTTCGAGACCTTCATTCAGCCAATCATGGTAGGCCTGAAAGCCACAAACATACAACATGGAGTTGCATACAAAATTTTGAATATTTATTTGATAGGGATTTAATGCAATACTCAGGAATATTTTACTTATACGATTATGGAAACCACCCTTACAGAGCTCTCAACGTTTGTTGTATATCACTGCCACCACCACACAACTTGATCTTTGCAGCTTGTTAGACACACCCACAACAGGCAGGTGTACACCTAGCCTCGCCACTCCTCGCGCTGAACTATTTAGTCCGCGTTTGTAATATAAGTGTTTCAGGTGTTGGTTAGAATCATGTTGTACATATTTTAGATAAAGAGAATGCATATATATATATATATATATATATATATATATATATATATATATATATATATATATATATATATATTCGCTGTTCGCTGACAACTTCCTGCCTTATCATCATGGCCCCAGTTGCCTCGGCGTTGTTCTAGACTTCCGTACAAACTTTACTAGTGCTGACAGCAATGTAAAGAGAATGTAGATCTCGGCACCTTCAATGAAATCGGATTTGTACGGTAATGAAGACTCCAAAATGTGCCTTGATAATTTAGCTGGAGTTGTATAATAATAAGGATGGTGCTTATTAAAGACCCGGCGATTCACATGGGGTTATATACTGAATTTGATTGTTTAAAAGCCAAACTAATTCAGCTGAAACTGAGTAGTTACGCTAATTAAGCCCAAACCAGAGCTCTACGGTGATATCAATAAGCGATAATATTTTTCGTACATTACGTATGACAATTATAAATATAAATATTTATTCGGGTTGCGCCATAATTATTAAAAAGACAATTGACATGCTGGATAATGGGCAAAGTCCACTTTATTTTGACGTAGAGCCACGCCTGTTATACCAACACCATGATGAAGTTTTCCTTAAACCCTTTTTCTGACACTAACATGATTTAAATTACTTTATGTTTTAACATAATAAAGGCTTAATAAACGAGGTTTATTTTGTCTCGCAGTCACACAACTTTACGACACTGTAGCTTCAGAGTTCGATGTTGGCAAACTCTTCTATAAAAATTTAAAAAACAATTGTGGCCCAATAGTGACCGTTCTGTTAATGTGTAGAGTTGGTCCTAACAATATGAAAGTTCTTAATGTGGAAAACGTTTATTTTCTAACATTATGAATCAAAAATATTTCATCTGCAGTTTCCTTGAAATAAATTGGACGTCTACATATCGATGCATGGAGCTCTTACTGTGACGTATCGGTCACGAAAAGGAATTTTGTTAGCTAGTATGGCTTGTTTTATTTACAGCTGAATATAGACGACAAGTTTAAAGGAAGGACTATGACCATACAATTTTGCCAGGCTTTTCGTGACTTTTCTTTTCACACTGCCGAAGAGTTAAGGCGTTTTTCTCGTGGATTACAACATACAGGTCTTCAAAATCTTGCATGACCAGAAGGCTGTTTCACAACACACAGCGGTTCTGTGGTGGGGGCGCTTTGGGAAACTTAGGCAAAAACATTCTGGCGGCTCCCTTTCTGAGATCTCGTGTAGACAGGTGTAAGAGGACTGGAATATACATAAACGCAACAGTGCACAGGTCTTATCAGCACATCTGAAGAGATTCAACGTAAGTTTTATGTATGACATAGACTGAGCAAGTTATGATTGACAAAGGAAGGGAGACAACCGGCGATGAGCTGTACGTGATGGACGAATGACTGGTGTCGACACTAAAAAATAACCCACTAACCTTGTATGCTTGTCGTATTCCCCCGTTATCAGCGATGTTTTCACCATGGGTCTTGAAACCGTCTAACTGATGAACGATACAAACAGAAAATGTTGAATCTCGAAGGATTTACGTTTCCTGTTTGAAATAACGGTAAGTATAATTACCTGATGCCGATAAACCCGGTGACATCTTAGCATACCTTTATCACCGTTACTAAAAACCAGGGCGTTGTCAAACCAATAAGTATTTTGTTTTGCTCTTCTTACAATACTGCATTTAGCCTGTTTCTTAAACATGTGACAATTTGTTTCAAAAACAATGATGGGAGAAACACACATACCAAGAATTTAGTATCAGCAAAGATGTAAGGTATTTAACGATTCATTTATTTATTTATTTCATTGGTGTTTTACGCCGTACTCAAAAACATTTCACTTATACGACGGCGGCCAGCATTATGGTGGGAGGAAACCGGGCAGAGCCTGGGGGAAACACACGACCATCCGCAGGTTGCTGCAGACCTTCCCACGTACGGCCGAATAGGAAGCCATCATGAGCTGGACTTGAACTCACAGCGACCGCATTGGTGAGAGACTCCGGGGTCATTATGCTGCTTAACGATTCATGAATGAAATGTTCTGTTTTCACAAAGAACTTGAGTACAGGTAGAAATCAAGCGAAACTGTAAAAGCAAAATATGAGTTGCATGGTCCAAAACCTCTCATCAGAAACCATACCGTCATGTTTGCTTCCGGCACGAAGTATTGTCCATACTGATCAATGATACAAGCGCTGCGGTTTTGGAAATTTACAACAGCGTCATCACTCCACCATTGCACATAGTTGCCATCTTTGTCAAACTGTCTCCCTTAAATGGAAAACCGACAGGTCATTTGCCACAAAGCCACCAATTCACAGACGGTAAATACTGATAAAATGCGTATCACGGGAATGCATAACGACATGGAGGGGTATCAAGGAACATCGTGTAACATGACAGCTTTTGTCTTACTGTCTGGACAAAATGGTATGTATTATACACAGGTACACTAGGAGGCGGTGAGGAGGTGGTGAGGAGGCGTTGAGGAGGCGCATGTCAACCGTTAACATTGATATAAAGCATTAACGTTTCACAATCAAATTCACCTTCTGCTAGCTGCTAAGTCAGAACCTTGCCTATGTATTTCATTTCTATTGGTTATTATCGCCACCATGTCAAAGCCCATGCAGCAACCCACAATAGCTAGTCGGAGCACGGGGATAGTCATGTGTTCTACATCACTGGGTCCATTTTTGTCGGCTCTAAATGCAGTTAGAGTCATGTATTTCGCTGACATTTTTTTTCGAGTAAAGAGAAGGTTACAATATATCTGATAGGATTCGGCGTGTTGGTACACGATGACAATTCCTTTATCTGATACCATTCGGCGTGTTGGTACACGAGGACAATTCCTTTATCTGATACCACTGGAAGTGTTGGTACACGAGGACAATTCCTTTATCTGATACCATTCGGCGTGTTGGTACACGATGACAACCCCTTCATCTGACGCCCTAGTCTTCGTTGTAAGGAATTGGGCTTACCTTTGTCATCAAAGCCGTGTGTGATCTCATGTCCTATCAACATGCCTATACCCCCAAAGTTCAAAGACCTGTCAACACATATTCCAGACGAATAAGCTACTTAAAATGAAATATTTCAAAAATCCATCCGTTGTTGAAACCATCATAATGAAATTAAAGGAAAAGAAATTTCTCCCGTAGCCCGCTTTTTACTTTAATTTGCTAAAGACAGAATTTTCAATTGATGCAGAAATGTGAGTTAGTATTTTGTCATTCAAATCGGTCAGAAGAAATGGTGAAGACTTACTTAGGGTATTCTTTGCTGAAGAATGGAGGTTGTAAAATACCAGCCGGGAAAGCTGTAAAGCAAAGGTAACCTTGGTGAAGTATTATCCTGAGATACCTTCAGATGAATTTGAAATTGAAAACTAGTATGGTTATACATTTCAGATATCAAAATAATAAATTAATCTCTATGAAACAATTCGCTAATATATCTATCATAAAGCACATTAATTTTCTGTATGTCTAATTATTATAATATTAAAACAGTTTCTCATAGGACTGAATATTTTATAAACCGGTACTAACTTATTTGGTTCTTCAGTGAGTTATAGTAAGAATTCACTGTCGTTGCCTCAGTCGTCCACCTGTAAATACACAGTAGAAGCTATTTGCCTGTAACCGGTGCACTAAATTAAAAGGCCCAAAATAATACCAATGTTTACACAGGCGACAATACGTGTACTGCATTATGAAAGAATAGACGGGATTGTCTCCCATTAATAATTTTGTTAAACAATCATGAGTTTTCCTGGGTATTATTTCAGAATGTATCCTGTTCCATAGGTTTTTAGGCTAAACCTTGAAAAACAAACGGTTCATCATCGAAGGAATGATGTCAGCATATCTGCATATCCTCTTGTTTGCAATTTGAGTGGAAATTTCAACCTTAATTGAGAAACATACAGATGTAAACCAATTATAGCCTGACACATTTACTTCAATCTAATGTTGCCTAAATTCTAAAATTTCTCCAGTTGTGCGTTTTTCAAAACCTTACCACCGTGGGATTTTCCAGGAGATGTTTTTCGAAATATTTTGAAATTTACTTTGGTGTCACGTGATTTGTTAGTCTGTGTAGTTATGGATAGGGACTTACAACGATAGTAGAAAACACTTGCTACCCTAGACATAAAATTAACTTATGAAGAATTATCCAACTAAAGTTGTCCATGAGCGAATCCTTACACTTCTTTGTCCACAGGGGTGCGGAGAAGCCGGAGATATTTGGTGGAAACATATACGTCTCCTGCAAAAGTGTTCTCGAAGAACTTTGAGGGGTCATATTGTAGCTGAAACAAAAATACAATCCGACATAAGCAAAGTACAGCCGTGACTCCAAATGCAAAGTTCAACACTTACAGCTGAGATAAATTCTTAAACAATACGGCTGTGAGTATACCCCGGTCCACTTTCACAAAATATCTAAATTCATCTTTTCTGTTGCTTTCACGGAAAATTTCACCGACAATGTCATCTACAGAAGAACTGACGAGAAAATTGATGGACGAAGTCTTAAGACGGGGCACTACAGGAAACTTTAACCAACCGTGCTCAAGACTTAGGGGTTATATACAACATATTGGATTCAGTTCAAGGTCTGTGCTAGTCTGACTATTAGACTGCCTGTTCAATGTACAGATCTATAATAACGGACAAACGAAAGCCGAGAGTACTTAGAAAAATTCAAGACAAACAGATCAAAAGTAATTATCAAATCAAGGTATCACCAAAGGTGTGATATCACTGGATCCGCTGTCTTTGATAGGGGTCTCCATTGGTTTATTTGATTGTTGTTTAACACCACAGACTTTCCGTTGAGGACACGCTTTAAATGCATGGACATTTAGGGTGGTTGTGTTACAATGGGGCATCTCTTCGAGAAGGCAAAATACTGGCAAAGTGGCGTTTAAACCCAAGAAGTGAGTGAACAGACACACACTTTACGATTGTTAGTTAGCAGCATACTGGTGCATGTCAATCAACAGTTCAGACAATTAAGTTTACATACTTCGGCAAACTCTGCATTCAGCTTATTATCATCCAGGAGGTCATCCGAATAGCCTATGTTCAGATCCATGGCGTCCGCCTGCAAGGAATGTGAATAGTAAATGAGATTTAACCAATGCGCACTCAAAAAGCATAGTGCCGTAAACATTAAAATGGTTTATACAGTGTACACAATGAATTGCCGCTATTTTCTCTGTCCAAATTTTCCTACGTTTTATCGTATTTTTCGATCAGCTGCTATGAAGTAATAAAAAAAATGCACATATAACCAATGGTGATCAGAGGTTTGTAACAATTGAATTACATATATACATCACAGCAAGCTCTTAATGTTAACATGTATGGCAAGCAAATGTTAAATATATACAGTTTAATTGTTTGATTAGGAAAAAGTTGTCAGAAACAACGTTAATAGGCTCTTAAATTTATATAGGGCGCCATGTTTTACAGAACATTCCGTCCAAAAACATGTAGATTCAGATTTCACCTCATACAAACCACAAATATGCATACGCGTATGACAGAAAACCTGAACACAACTGTCACCATGTATTTACCTTAATAACTTTCAGTTTCTGATCAAAATATTTGCAGTTCACCTTTAAAAACCGAAGTGAGCAACACTTTATAGACCGCTTAAAACTATGCATAAATATACTTTCATTAATTTTAGAGTTTTGTGAAGAGAGATAAAGGCGTTCAAACTTAAATTCTAAGGTGGGTAACACTATCAGAGTTTAGGAAATAAATGATGTTTTCAGAAATTCCTTTCTTCTGGTGAAATAAGGTGATGTTACGCCAGAGTCTCTAGATACCGTCAGTATGGCTAGTAGAGCCCACCATAGGATTCGAATATCTGAATGCCTTTCAACACTCTTTTAAAAAGTCTAAAAAATAAATTAAAGTATTTTTAAGAATAGTTTTCTGTTGTCTGTATAGTGAACCTTATTTCATATTTTAATATTTCATATTTTAGCTTTCTTTTACCTCAAGTAGCTCGTTTATGTTGAAATTAGAAGGTTCTGTGGTCATCGACTACAAAGACTTAACCTTGGGAGCTAATACAATGGTACGCGTAATAATGTGCAATGTACGAACCTTTTCCCTGGCGGCTGTACGAGTCTCTTCGTCCATCCAGTCAATATCAACGAGCATGTTTTTAAATGCGTTCCTCAAATTACTGGTCATATCTTTAGTCTGAAAGTTAAACAATTATAAAATAAGCTTTTCAGAATGACATGCGTTGTTATTTTGATTACACGTTTTACGTTTGATTAAAGTATAACAATCATTTTCTACTCAAACTGTACGCTTGTAAGCAGACGAACGACTTCCATGGCCCATCTGTTTAAAATGGTTTTCTTCACACATATCCGCTCCCAGTTTCAACTGTGACTCCGAATCTAAAGATTGACGGGGTATATTTAAGTGACAAAGTGCAATAATTTACTCACCTATAGACCAGCCTGCAATCGTATAGTCAGCAAAATTCCAATAAGGCTACCATTAAAAAAAATGAAACAAATGTACAGAAGATCCAATGACTTAAAGCTATTTGAAGTAAAACCTTCTCCCAAGATGTAACTATACATAAGCATGTAAAAGTAATTTTCTTCCATAAACAAAACCCATGTTAATTCACTGGTATAAGAAAACGTTCCACGGGAGTCTATGTAAAATAATAAGCAGACTTACGATCTTCTTTGAAGTCTCATCGAAGTATGTGTTAACAAATAGTCTACCGACGATGTCTCCCATATGTTTGATCATGGACATACACTTGTCACTGCGAGGCGAGAGCACCGAGATCCCGCTTAACGCCTAGAAGGAATAAACACATAGAATCATAAGCACACATTTATCACTTCTGGGAAAGATCACTTTGATTCCCCTTAACGCCTAGAAGGAATAAACACATAGAATCATAAGCACACACTTATCACTTCTGGGAAAGATCACTTTGATTCCCCTTAACGCCTAGAAGGAATAAACACATAGAATCATAAGCACACACTTATCACTTCTGGGAAAGATCACTTTGATTCCCCTTAACGCCTAGAAGGAATGAACACGCAGAATCATAAATATGCACTTATCACAGCGGGTCGAGAGCAACGTGAGAACGTGATCCCAATTAACAGCTAGAAGGAACGAACACAGAGAATCATAAACATACACTTGTCACTGCGGAGAGGCAGCACCGTCATCGCATTCAACACTTAAGGAAAGAGCACGGAGAATAATGAACATCGTGGGGCCTCCGTGGCTCTGTTTATTAGCGCGATACCGCCGCGTAATGACCCAAGAGCCTCTCACCAATGCGGCTGTGAGTTCAAGTTCGGCTCATGCTGGCTTCCTCTCCTACGCTGGAAGGCCTGGCATCAACCTGCGGATGGTCGTGAGTTTCTTCCTGGCTCTGTCCGGTTTCCTCCCATCATAATGCTGGTCGCCGTCGTATTAGTGAAATATTCTTGAGTACGGCGTAAAACACCAATCAAATAAATAAATAAAAACACACTTGTCACTGCGAGGCGAGAGCACCATGATCATACGTAACGCCTAGAAGGAATGAGCACAGAGAATCATAAATATACACTTGTCACTGCGGAGAGAGAGCACGGAGATCTCGCCGAACGCCTACAAGAAATGAACACAGAGAATCATTAACATACACTTGTCAATGAGGGGCGAGAACACCGAGATAACGCTTAACGTCTAGAAGAAATGAACACATAGAATAATAAACATACACTTATCACTGCGGGGCGAGATCACCGTCATCCCACTTAACGCCTACGGGGAATATACACAGAGAATCATAAACATACACTTGTAACTGCGAGGAAAGAGCACCGTGATCTCACTTAACTCCTAGAAGGAATGAACACAGAGAATCATAAACATACACTTGTCAATGAGGGGCGAGAACACCGAGATCTCGCTTAACATCTACAAGGAATGAACACACAGAATCTTATTGCGTATTAAATCGACAGAAAAGGAATAAAGAACATAAATGAGGATAAGCTGAAAAACACTAAAAACTATATGCAAAACTACCCTTATTTATTTCTTTCATTATGTTTCGGCTAAATGAAATGTAGACAAATACTTTAATTCTAAAGTGGGTTTTACAGACTATATAATTATTGTCGCTTGACACTGATGTGAAACCAAATTCGTTCGGAATTCTTCGGAAGTTAAAGGAGAACTCCAACGACTTTATTTTCACACTAAATGTTCCCTAAATACAATATTTATGCTATGTTAGTCTGTAAACTGCATTTATGAAAGTATTACGTTAACGAGTTCCATTAAAAAAAACCCATTAAAATTGGACCTTCTGCCTATCTGCCTATCGACCGCGGATTCCTGGCCGAGTGACGTCATGCCGTGAATACGTTGATTTTGCATTGAAAGCCCCGCAAAACATAGCGGAATCCATGCATTCGGCCTACCCACTGTGCGCTTAGCCGAATCCATGCATTAGACCTACCCATTCTGTGCTTTTCAAGAAGCTATCCTATGACTTAATCTATAATTACCCCTGCATGTACACTTTTTAATTAGCACCCCTAAAATAATATAAGTAAAACAGTTTTACAACAAATATTTGGAGCGATAGACTACCGGAGTTACATTAGGTCCGGGAAAAGCGTGTACAGCATAGGGATGTGGCGATACGATGACCGATTTTAGCTCACATATCGGCCACGTAGGTGAAACAAACGCTCTCCCAACGGGTTTGTCTGACACGAACTGGGCATCCACCAAATTATGGTAGTACCCTTGGAGAATTTGGCACGGTTTCGCAATTAACAAACCATAAATCTTTATAGCCAAGTTGAGAGATGGCGGCTGCAACACGAAGTTCCGTGGAGTCTGGCCCACAGATTGTGAGTTGCACTGACGACGACAGTCTGTCACTCAAAGCCGGCGAAACTAACAATCCAGCAAATATTTTGTTTTGAAATAGTATCAGCGGAAAAATCAATAAGGCTTGAATTATATTGAATGGAAGCAAGGATTGGTAACACATAGAAATGCCAGTTTAAAATTTGTCTGGGTCCCGTTACGGGCTTCAAGGTACGGCATGCTGTGGTGCATCTAGACGAGGTGTGAACTAAGCTGGTGAGCCACGCCGTGGCCTCGTGGCCGTTAGGGCAAAGGCTGCAGGCTTCCTATTGTTCGTGTCACAGTATGGTGTTTTCAAACAAGCCAGTAGCTAAACAATTTCTGCCTTTAAGGAGTAAAAATCCTGACGTCGTTTTCGTTTGGCCCTTGCGGAGGAGGTGGGGGGGAGGGGGAGATATTATGAGGCTCGTCTTTCGGCCTTGTCTTTTAGAAGGCATGGTTGAATTAGCAAGCCTCTTACGACTAAGACCAAGTCCCTTCTAGCCCTTCTAAGGGCGCTTTTAAGGAGATCTGGTCCATATTTTGTTAATTTGCCATTTTCAGCCCATGTCCGTAACGCTACACTATCCTGCGTTGTGTGACTGCAGTCGCAAGCCACAACTGGGCATGGAATAATCTCGAAATTATCCGTAAAAGTATAGCTATTGTTTCCGGCTGATGAATGTACGAGCTGTGAATGTACCGTTTTCGACGTCTTAACCAATCGGAATGGATACAGGGCACATTAAGCTATCCATCTGCAGTTTGGAAGTCCCTGTGGTGGGATCTACTTCAACAATTGGAATGTGTCTTCATGCACGAGCTATTTCAACAATAATTACGGCGTTTGTGACACCAATGACGCCTCAATTGGTCCATAAAGCCCACGATAGAATTAACACATTTGACTGAAACTGATGTTTTAAATGTCGTTTTAATTAATCTTTCTGCTGACGCTTACTTCATATTTCTTTGTGACTTCATGATCTGTGTAATACCATTCGGGGTAGCAGTATCACCAGTATTCAGATTAGGTGACTACAGGATACATTTACACATCGATGGTGATATTTATGTTACTCGTCTTCTATACTCCTAAACATAAGGTTAGCTCTAACAGTATGGACGAACAACTGGTGTATTCTACGAAATGTTAACTGTCGACAAACCTATAAGAACGCGAACGAATGATGGGCGAAGTAACACATGGAACTAATCAGCATTTCACCATTTAAGAATCTACTCAACAGCATTTGAGAAATGCCAAGTTTGTACCGCAAATAAATACAAGACCAATTCGATTTTTATTTGTAAAACGCCATCTTACCTTGGAGTATTCTAATGACAAAAGCCTGAAGTCGTAGCTGAGTTTCGTTGCTGAAGATTTCACAAGAATCCACATGACATAGTTGGCTAGGATTCTGAAAAATTGAATAAACACTTTATTTCATAAATTAATGGGACGTCACCTGATTGCACACTTTTATGCATAGAAATTTTTACACCGGATGAAGTGACGTGTGGTTTGAGCTAACATTTTTCATCTGTCTCACGCAATGCAATGCAGAGACGACTACATTTATTTATTTGATTGGTGTTTACCGTCATGTTCCAGAATATTTCACTTGTAAACGACGGCGGTCGTCGTTATGGTGTTATGAAAACTGGCAGAGTCAGGAGAAAACCTACGACCATCCGTAGGTTGCTGCCAGACATTGCAGCTTAAGACCGAAAAAGAGCCCAACTGTAATCGAACTCGTGACTACATATGTAGCCATACATAAATTCTAAATCATTGTCTAATCTGAAAAGGCAGGTAATTAGCGCTTTAGCGAAATTGTGGCCAGCAACATTTAAAACAAGCGTAGAGAAAAGAAACAATTGATAATAATAGTTCTGGAAAACTTCATCCAAGCTTTAATATAGGTTTACTCAACTAATGAACTTTTAGAAATGTGCGAGCATGTCTGCAGACAAAACTTGCCTAATTCGTTTTGAAGAATCAAGTCAAATAACTATACCTTTTTGGGGTTACTTCTATAAGGTCCATTACTTTCGTCAAGTAGTCTGTAGCTAGAACCATGACAGGTTCGCTTTCGTCCACCTCTATGCCGACTTCCGGAGTACTCACCACGCCCCGTATGTAGCGAAGCCAGTCAAACTAGAAAAGTCAACAGAATAAGCCTTAACGTACTCTCAGTGTCTGATGGCGCTTAACGTAGGCTGTGTTCTGTAAATTTTAAACATACATGTATACACTAAAGAGTAAAATTTGATACCAGGTACCTGGAGTATACCTGGAATGATCTTTGTGGTTTCCTGTTCCTTCAAACACTTCAAATCGTGAGATCAGTATCACTGCATCAAAAGATATAATCCTGACCATTAAGAAGGCCCAACGCCTACATCATGAATAGACCCATCTGGAACAGAAACTGTTATTCTACGGCGAAGTCTGCATATCAGTCATCCTTATAATTACATTGATCACCATCACCATCATCGTCAGCATTGCCGTGAACATCTTTATCTTACCTTGTCGCTAACGTTGGTGTAAAGTTCTCCGATGGTCATCTTGTTGTACACCTGATGGATATACCGTCTCTGTGACTGGGGAGCCGTCAGCTACATGTATGTCAAGACAAACATACATTTAAATGGATGTAGAGGCCGTGTGAGGAATAGATGCACATCATTGACTTTAACTGGACGCAGTTCTTTACTTTAACCTTCAAATTGATATAGCTTATTTGCTTACTTCTTTATTTATATAAATAACCATTTACAGAGGTTTTTCTTACTAAGGCGGTGATCTTTATAGATGAGGGATAACTGGAGTGTCCGGTTCGCAGAGTTCACAAGGGGCGATTGTTCAGTCTACCCGTCGAATTAAGCTAGTTCAATTAAAACAGGACAAGCCCTTTTTAGGGCGACAGTAGCCTTGGACACATCGAATTGTTCGAACGTATGTGAAACAGATTTGTCTCGTTTTCATTCCAGTTGTCGAATTCAACGAGTCGATGCGACAAATTGCATCGTGTAAACGCGACTTTAACAACTGTCGCACATCTGAAAGAGCTGGATTCGTACTAAATGGCAGAGAGATAATCATTATAAACTAGAAATGAGCAAATCGTAACTGTTGTTCGGCAAATAACTAATCCTCCATGTACATGTAAGCTAGATGGTGAACAACTCGGCGTAAAGATGCTGTGTTTCTTCAACCAGGCCATTTTACTTATAATATTTCATCTCAGGTTGAAACTACTTGGTTTAATGACCGATGTACGAACCGAGGCAACCTCTTGAGCAAAGGAGGCCAACTCATCGATATCGTTGTTCAGGGTTTCTTCTTTTTGTGCCTCTAACGCCTTGGCCACATCATGCGCATACTTCTTGAAGGCCGGAATAGCCGTAACTGAGTGTGAGCCCAAAAACTTATTCCTACCCATTCCTAAAGTAGGTTGATCAATCTGAAAAAAAGAAAACCATTTATAGACTGATATGCTGGCTTTGCAGTGGTAGTTTAATTATAGCTTATACGTGAAGAACAACAGGTACGATAAGAACTACATGTCCTATCATTAAAAAGCAGCTCAGAAGTGAAGCAATGGCCTAAGCTGTAGATACATGTGAGTGAGTGGGTAAGTGCTTGGGGTTTAACGTTGTACTTAACAATTTTTCAGTCAAATGACAACGAAGGAGTCCTTAGAGTGCATGTAATGTGCCTTCTTCTTGCAGGACGGATTTCCACCGCCCTTTTATCCAGTGCTGCTGCACTGGAACGCCTTACCAAAGGCAAGCAAGCAGCCCTACCCGAGCCATTATACTGGTACGAGTCAACCAGTAGCTGCACTACAAAACAGCCACTACCCTTAGATGCTCATGTAGATTCAACAATATAGCCACTACCCTTAGATGCACATCTAAATTCAACAATACAGCCACTACCCTTAGAGGCACATGTAGATTCGTTGAAAAGCCACTACCCTTGGGTTCACATACAGGTTCGACAAAAGCTACTACCCTTAGGTACATATACAGATTGACAAAACAGCCACTACCCTTAGATGCACATCTAGATTCAACAAAAAGCGACTACCCTTAGATGCTCATGTAGATTCGTTGAAAAGCCACTACACTTGAGTTCACATACAGGTTGGGCAAAAAGCCACTACCTTTAGGTACATATATAGATTGACAAAACAGCCACTACCCTTAGGTGTACATCTAGATTCAACAAAACAGCCACTACCCTTAGACGCTCATGTGGATTCCACAAAAAGCGACTACCCTTAGATGCTCATGTAGATTCGTTGAAAAGCCACTCGCCTTAGGTACATATACAGATTGACAAAACAGCCACTACCCTTAGATGCACATCTAGATTCAACCAAACAGCCACTACCCTTAGATGCACATCTAGATTCAACCAAACAGCCACTACCCTTAGATGTCCATCTAGATTCAACCAAACAGCCACTACCCTTAGATGTCCATCTAGATTCAACAAAACAGCCACTACCCTTACATGTTCATGTAGATTCGACAAAAAGTCACTACCCTTAGAGGCACATCTAAATTCGACAAAAAGCCGCTACCCTTAGATGCACATGTAGATTCGACAAAAACCCACTACCCTTACATGTTCATGTAGATTCGACCAAAAGCCACTACCCTTAGAAGCACATCTAGATTCGACAAAAAGCCGCTACCCTTAGATGCACATCTAGATTCGACAAAAACCCACTACCCTTAGGTGAACATGTAGATTCAACAAAAAGCCACTACCCTTAGATGCACATCTAGATTCGACAAAAAGCCACTACCCTTAGATGCTCATGTAGATTCGACAAAAACCCACTACCCTTAGATGCACATCTAGATTCGACAAAAACCCACTACCCTTAGATGCACATCTAGATTCGACAAAAAGCCACTACCTTTAGAGGCACATCTAGATTCGACAAAAGCCGCTGACCTTAGATGCACATCTAGATTCGACAAAAACCCACTACCCTTAGATGCACATCTAGATTTGACAAAAGCCGCTGACCTTAGATGCACATCTAGATTCGACAAAAGCCGCTGACCTTAGATGCACAACTAGATTCGACAAAAAGCCACTACCTTTAGAGGCACATCTAGATTTGACAACAGCCGCTGACCTTAGATGCACATGTAGATTCGACAAAAAGCCACTACCCTTAGATGCGCATCTAGATTCGACAAAAAGCCACCACCCTTAGATGCACATGTAGATTCGACAAAAAGCCACTACCTTTAGAGGCACATCTAGATTCGACAAAAAGCCACTACCTTTAGATGCACATGTAGATTCGACAAAAACCCACTACCCTTAGATGCGCATCTAGATTCGACAAAAAGCCACTACCCTTAGGTGCA
Source organism: Liolophura sinensis (assembly GCF_032854445.1). Classification (NCBI taxonomy): domain Eukaryota; kingdom Metazoa; phylum Mollusca; class Polyplacophora; order Chitonida; family Chitonidae; genus Liolophura; species Liolophura sinensis. The sequence continues at coordinate 10,336,194 of NC_088303.1, read as the reverse complement.
CATCTAGATTCGACAAAAAGCCACTACCTTTAGAGGCACATCTAGATTCGACAAAAGCCGCTGACCTTAGATGCACATCTAGATTCGACAAAAACCCACTACCCTTAGATGCACATCTAGATTTGACAAAAGCCGCTGACCTTAGATGCACATCTAGATTCGACAAAAGCCGCTGACCTTAGATGCACATCTAGATTCGACAAAAAGCCACTACCTTTAGAGGCACATCTAGATTTGACAACAGCCGCTGACCTTAGATGCACATGTAGATTCGACAAAAAGCCACTACCCTTAGAGGCACATCTAGATTCGACAAAAAGCCGCTACCCCTAGATGCACATCTAGATTCGACAAAAAGCCGCTACCCTTAGATGCACATGTAGATTCGACAAAAACCCACTACCCTTAGATACACATGTAGATTTAACCAAAAGCCACTACCCTTAGATGTTCATGCAGATTCGACAAAACAGCCAGTACCCTTAGATGCACATCTAGATTCGACAAAAAGCCACTACCCTTAGATGCACATGTAGATTCGACCAAAAGCCGCTACCCTTAGATGAAGATCTAGATTCGACGAAAAGCCACTACCCTTAGATGTTCATGTAGATTCGACCAAAAGCCGCTACCCTTAGATGCACATCTAGATTCGACAAAAACCCACTACCCTTAGATGCACATGTAGATTCGACAAAAAGCCATTAACCTTAGATGCACATGTAGATTCGACAAAAAGCCGCTACCCTTAGAGGCACATCTAGATTCGACAAAAAGCCGCTACCCTTAGATGCACATCTAGATTCGACAAAAACCCACTACCCTTAGATGCACATCTAGATTCGATGAAAAGCAACTACCCTTAGGTGCACATCTAGATTCGACACAAATCATTACCTTAAAATGGACATAGAGACTCAACGAAATTCCGTTTCTTGGATATACATTTTATCACATGTTAGGATTGTTTAGGTGCGGGCTTTTTGGTTCTGTTTTGATCTAACGTGTTGCACCTAAAGATAAAGAATTAACATTAACTGTTCATTTATACAAACCGCAATGATTCTAGACGATGGGTCTTTTAAGTCTGCCCCAACTTCAACGGCTAAAAGGTACTTCCGGTCATAATGGCGTATCTTGAGAAGCAGGTCGATCAGATCAAAGTCGTCGTCGTTCCAGTCCTCTTCGAGAAGCGGCCATCGTCCAATCTTTTGAAACAAGTCCTCCATGGGTTCCTTGCCTCGGAGGTTTTGGAGAGCTAAAATTAATCATTGTAGACCATGTTTTCGATAAAATTTAATATGGCGCAACAGCCTTACATGTCAGTATCATTTGCTAGCTCGCTACAAATAATATCTTTATGCTGATGTTGTCCATAAAACCCGTTCACACTTAAGCGAATTTTTTGCCGAATCGTTACGAATTGAGGTCATATTGCATTGGTGGTCTTCCAAACTGATTCCTGGGCGTTCGTAACGAATTCGTGTTCTATTTTACACTTCGGTGAAAATTTTAAAAAGTTCGAAACTTAAGTTCGTAGTTTCAAAAATATTCACGAAGTTGCTGGTTGCAATCGTAAAGGTATCGTAATCACGCCGGAAATATTGCAATGTCGTAACGGTTCCGCAAATCCATTTAGGCAGAACAGATACGACATACTTGCGGATGTATATTGTTGAAACATATTTATAATTAGCAGTAAGCTCTGTCATAAACAGAGCCCGCAGATTGTTATCATTGTTTTGAAGTTCTTAAAAAATTTAAAATATGTCATAAACACAACGCCTTCGATCATTAACGGTTTCGCGACTTGTTCGTGACTGCCGTTAGCTTGTTGTGAAAATCATATCAATTTACCTCTTCCTACAAGACGCAATTCATGTGCAATAGCTTATGTCGTAACGCTTCGGCACAACACTCGGATGGGTGGAAATTGGGCTTAAAGGATAAATGAATATATGATAAATAAAAAGTTAATATACAAATAGCGATAAATGGGGATAAATGGTTACTTCATGGATTCAGTACACCTCACACTATATGCACGATATTCACAAAATGTATCCCCTGATGCTAAAATCCGTCTTGTATGAGTTCCATCGAGAAGGCAAAAACTTGCAAATGAGAACTTTTAATTTACATGTCCGAAAAAACATCATGTTTTACTAATGATGGCATAAAATCATGAACACCTCGGAAATATGCTTTTTACAAAACTCAACCTTTCATTAGATTTGAATTTTTCTGGCGTTACCTTCATTCATACAGGAACTATAAAACGTTTTCAGCTTCTTGACAGCCTCTACATCCTCAGGCACAATGGGCTGTCCAATGAGCTCTGGGAACCAAGAAAAACAACCAGATTCATGAGAGTCATTCACTGCGACCGAAAATTCGGTGGACAAATTATACTACTAATAACTTATTTGAAATATGATATGAGGGAATCCGTCTGAGAGCACGGCGGGAAATCATTCTGACATCGTCATGGTCAGCTACCCAAAGTTCACTGTCCTTAGGATACGGAGGAAAATGAAGTATGAAGAGTGAAATAAGTATGACTATAATAAGATGAAAGATCAGTCGTATAGGCCATTCATACTGTATTAGAATCTCTATCCTTTGATTGATGAGAAAAGCCGCATTTTGGTGGAGAATTTCTTTAAGTGTAAAAACATTAATTTTAATGCACGAATTCTGCATGAATTCTATTGATATACTATTATATTGATGTACTATCATTGCCATTAACAGCCCTTATAATAAAAGTTGCAGAGAATATTTTGGTTTATAACAGATTAAACATTGTCAGATTTCGACGGAACATTGATTGCCTTCAGTGTGGAGACATTGCAAGACGGTTAAACAGGAAAAAAACGACACAATTATTAATATACATGTATCACACCTGATGCAAGTTTCCAATGAATGATGCAAACTAACCTTCGATCTGCTCAGAGACTTCCCCCCTAAGCTTTGCCCAGTTGTCGATGTAGGACCATGTCTCTGGGATGGGGTTATTAGTCATCCATCCCCCACAGGCGTACTCATAGAAATCTTCACACGGGTCCGCATCGATGTTTAAAGACGACTGTACTCGCTCGGCTGTCGAGAGTAGCCAGTATATGTGACAGATGTGAAACAACCAAGCGTAAAGGTATAAACTAAAATGTCCATAAGGCGTAGCTGCAATGATAAATCTGTTGGTACTTTCATTAGGTTTCTTCACCATGTGAATTATATGCTACACCCAGTTTACCTTTTCACCGTATGCCGTATAGTGGCTCAATCGTCAGACTAACACAAGATTGCTTTACTAAAACACATGTCATTTAAATGAACAAAAGAAACACAGATGGCAGCACATGAGGATTAACTTAACCTGTCACCCTATATTTCACATCAAACAGAAGTGCCTTAAAGTTGCATCAAACTGGATAATATCGAGGTCACAACTGAAACTTAACTGAAGAATATTACACATGACTTGACAATCTTGAGGTCGTACCTAACTGACTTACCCTGAAGTCACACCTAACTAACTAATCTTGAGATCACACCTAACTTGACAATCTTGAGGTCATGACTAGCTGACTAATCTTTAGGTAACACCTAACTTAACAATCTTGAGGTCACACCTGACTTGACAATTTTGAAGTCACACCTATCTTAACAATCTTGAGGTCGACACCTAATGAATACTGAGGTTACAGCTACGTGTAACAGACGAATTACACGTATTCTAAATAAATGCATCTGGTGGAAATACATGGTTGATGAATTTTGAGGTCTCGCTTACCATATGAATCTTGTAGCCACACCTAATTCATGAATGTAAAGGCCACATGGAAGAAGAGCCCCCTTTAGGTCAAAACTATCATAAGAAACTTGATATCACACCTAGTTTAAGAATAATTCAGGTGACCTCTTCCTTAACCAAATTTGAGTATCTTGAGACCATACATAAATGAAATTTTTGAGATTACACATAAATGAAGAATCCTGAGATCACACATAGCACAAAGGTCGACACCCTCTTGCCACTTCAAATCCCCCAAAAGAACTGTTGATTTTATATTTCCATCTTTCAGAAAATAAGATGATATAATAATAGTAAACAATACAGATTTAACTTTCACTGCCAAGAAACCATGCATGTGTATCCCGTTTGGAAATATGCTCACAAGAATGGTTCACATGTACTTTCCTTTACCTTTACTTAAAGGTGGAGAAAACATAAAAATTACACAAAATTCAGATGAAAGAGTGGGAACAGTTAGTTGTAAATGTGGTCTTCAATATTTTTTTCAATTTGCCTTTAAAGAGCAACAGATACTTGAAAATAATGTCTGTATGGTGGGTATTTGGAACCAGATTTTGGTTTTTTCAGCTAACAAAGGTGTCCAACCTGAATTTTGATAATATTTATATTTTAATATATTCGTAATTATTATTATAATTAAGATTAAATGTATGCGTTTGGATATAAACAACAAATTTACATTCAAATATATTTATAAGACATGCATCGCACCTTTATTTAGAACATTAGTATGCAAAGACTATATACACCAAACGGTGCTCCCAAATACCCACCATACAAAAATATTTTCAAATACCCTTTGCTCCTGAAAGAAAAAATCGAAAAAAATATTAAAGACAATATTTGCAAATATGCTTTGACGCTCTGTCATCTGATTTTGGCATCATTTTTATGTTTTCTTCTCCTGAAGGCTATACTGAATATGATTAACAGACGTACCCACTTTCCCGCAGCCTTCTGTGTGACATACTGGTGCAGAACCACTCTCTGTGCAGCAGAAAAATTAGCATTATTAATGGTAATTAATGATAACGTCAAAAATTAGCATTATTAATGGTAATTAATGATAACGTCATCAAAAACCACTAGGCAGCATAAAACAATAATAATACGCCACAAAAGGTAGTCTCTAAAATCCATTGATTAATACCTTTTGTTGATTTAATTAAAACATTTCGTGGAATCAAATTGTTGACGACACCCATGTAAGTACTGACCACAACATTTCTGACCTCTTAATTAAAATGCATTTCTTTCGGTCTTTATCATCAGTTTCCTAAGGTCATTATAACTATTTCCTCTCTGAACCATGTTGTTAAGTAATTTACCACTTACCGCGTTTGACAATGGCTTGTTCCGTTTGAAACACGCTTGATAAGACGAAAATTACAACCAGTGCTATCCTTAAACTACAAGAAAATCAGATATATGGTGACATAGCCTGTGGACCAGAAGTAATGTCAAAACATGCAAACGACGACAAGACTGATGTCTGACGTTTTCTTGGTACTACGCGAAATTCCACCTCGCAAAAAACGTCAGCAAGTCAAATGCCCATTTTTGCAAGCAATTTTACGCCTGACAAAAAGAAAAACAGTTAATATATATTAAGTTAATACAATAACAGTATATATAAGGAAAATGCAACTCCAAATTAACGTAATCATCACTACCATATAAACTGTATTCAAAAATACTTCCACACATTATATTATAGATGCTTTTCATTTAATTAACTTTTGGTATATGTTATAATCATGCTGGGAAATGTAAACATAATAACAATGTCCTAACATCTATTCATCTTGATTCTTCAAATTTATTATATCCACTGTGAAGTGACAGGCATCTTCGTGTGTGGTTTTTATGTATCAAGTTAACAACACAGTGTGCATGTTTATCCTTATATGTTGAACACGTTAGCGTTTGAATCTTGTGATGTCTCAACAAGTTTTTCTGAAAAACTATATACCTGTGTTTATTTATTTATTTGAATGCCGTGCTGAATAATTTTTTCGCTCATACGATGGCGGTTAGTTTCATGAGTGAAGAAAACCGGGGCGCTTGAGTTAAACCTACGTATTTTGATAAGTTGCTAACGAACTTTTAGGCGTCTGATGAACAGAATTACTCGCCCGATACAAGCGAATAAAAGACAGCGCAATCGCTTACTGGACCAAACCCAAGGAGCACTGAGAGCGACTGCATCATAATGTCACAGAAAAACGTAAAAACCTCAAATGGACATGCAAACCAGTAAAATAAACCTATATTAAAACATCTGATGTGTCAAACAATTAAAATGATTCAGTGTAAAACTGGCTGTTTTGGAACTGTAATCCAACTTAAAAATTGCAAAATAAATTTCTCAGCGGTAGTCTGTAATGTCTGGAATCTGACATTGTCTCCCTAGGATATATACGTTACAGTGTAAAAATATTTGCTCACCTCTTCATGGTTGTGAGGAAACCTCTAATAACAGCTTCCGAGTTTACTGCAATATGGATTCCAGCGAGCAGTGAAGCCCGTATCATTGTGAATGGATTATTTAACATACTTGCATTATATTTGTTATCTAAATATCAGGTTTGAAGTCATATTTCAATAACAGGTGGATTAAGGTTTGCGACTATTAAAAGAGTCTAACAAAGTTCAGATGACTTTGGTTGTATTATATGTTTGGTGCCACGTTGGTCTCTCATGCAAGCACACATGGTTTGTAATCATCCAGTCATATTCCATCAAAATCCTGATTTATATTCTCTTTGGCGAAAGAATTAATCTATACAGTGTGTGTATTTATCGTAGAGGGAGTCATGTAAGTCTAATATGAAACTATTAACAGCATTTTCCTTCACACTCCTAAATATCATCGGTGCCATCAGCAGCTGACCTGTACTGCACCCGTAGTTAATAAAACGACGCCACATTTCTGAGTTAATCGATTCATTTATTTCAGGGGGCACTGAGATGATTGATCGGTCGTCTGTATACAGTATTATCACTATAATCAAATAAGCCTTAAAATGACTTTTGGGCAGTACGTCATTTTTCTGTTTGACCAACTGTGTATTTTCTGACGACCTGATTACCGTAAAAACGTGAGAAATATGCACTGAAGAAAAACACCCCCGCAAATACACCATAATTACGAAGCTAAAAAGGAAGTGAGAATATCAAATTTTTTCAAGTACATAATTAGGTCACCACCTTTCGACAACTTAACCAGGTAACTTAAATATGTAGCAATGTAGGCTGAAGTAATGTTTGCGGATGCAAAGAACGTGTCAGAGAGATTTTTTTTCTCCATCAGTAAATGGAAATTTAAAGACTTTTAATGTCAAAATATATGTTCCTTCAGAAGACTGACACGGCATTAGCAGGGTATAAATGCTATAAACTGTACTTTCTTGCAAGAAATGCGTATTTTCATTCCTGTATTTAAGTTTCCGTTATTTGGCCAAACAATTTTAATTGCTAAATAACAGAGCACTCGAATGTGTAACGGTAGATAAGCAAAATAATGGTTTACTAGGTATACAAGACTACTACTTCCCAAAACCAACTAAACCAACCCTACAAGTCTTCTTACGGTCTCATCTATTGGAGATACCGTGAACACATTGAAATCCAAGAACAAAAAGTAACTGACCTTTGGTAATTTGTTGACTTAAAAAGCATTGTGGTGTTAACTTTAGCGACTGCCCACATCTTCGAAAATACACAGTTTGCAAACATAAATCTGAAATCTCATGCGGAAACTCACGGAGCAATCTTCTGATAATCTCTTCCCTATATATAATTGCAAATGCTCTAAGTGTTCTGTTTGATCAAACCTCTATTAACATGTTGAGCTCGATAATTCTATACCAGGTCAGATCACATACAACCTTGTGTTCGCTATCTGTGAGGCACAAGGTGCGTTGAGAAAGTGAAATCATGAAAAGGTTCTACAGTGCAGGGTGTAAAGTAAAAGGAATAAAAAAATATGGCTGCGCTAGTATAACCGAGGTTTAACTGGTAGGAGGCAGGTCTGAGAAGATGACGACGTATTACGGCCAGCCGGTGTCTAGTGGGTGTTGTCCTTGCTGTCATATAAGTGCTCCAACAATCCCCTGGTTTAGTGTTCTCACACATCCGAACTATGGTGAATTTCAAGCTGTTGCAGCTTCTGTAAATTGCCCTTTCGTCATGGCATTCAGCCGTCAACATCAAGTGCTCCCCGCTTTGTACCTAATAACCTGTTAATACAAAAGCGTTGAAGGGAGTATCTGTAGAGATGATACCAACGGTGAGGCGCTTCTAAAAGTCACCCTCATATTTGTTTAATTTGAATGCACATCAGTACGTGGCCGGACGTATATATATACAAATAATGCCTCAGCATGACTTCGATATAACACACATTTAATCGAAAAAAAGAATAAGCGGAGCTACATTTGTATCTATGATAATGCAGTAGGTGATGCATGTGTCACATGCAATAGTTTTAACCATATATCAAACACACATTCACCTTCTTTACATATACAGTTATTAACTCGATGAGCTGTAGCCAAATTTTTTAGGTCTAGGGTGGACTCAAATTGTCTGTCTTTTACACTTAAACACTTAAATTTTATTTAGGAATGCAAATGTGTATAAAATGTGATTCAGTAGACATAATCGACATTAAATACCTCTCTGGCCATAAATGAAAAGGTTTGACAGCAACCTACGGATGGTTGTGGGTTTCCCCCGGCTCTACCAGTCTTCCTCCCACAATAATGCTGGACGCCGTCGTAAAATTGAAATATTCTTGAGTACGGCGTAAACTACATGTACCAATCAGATAGGGACCTCTGTGGCCGAAAAAGGTTAGCACGTCAAGCGGCACAATATCCCAGGAGCCTCCCACCAATGCGATCGCTGTGAGTTCAAGTTAATGCTGATCTCCTTTACGGCCGTACGTGGGAAGGTCTGGCAACATCCTGCGGATGGTCGTGGATTTCCCCCGGGCTCTGCCCGTTTCCCTTCCACCATAATGCAGGCCATCGTCGTTTAAGTGAACTATTTTTGCGCAAAACACAACTCAAATCAAATAAAAAAAATAACTAAATAAATAAATACACCAATCACATAAATATATACACTAAATAAAAAGAGGTAGACAACTGACAAAAATTAAGTTGCATCAAATCGAACGTAATCACATAAACTTCACATACTTTAAACAAGCATGTAATTAAATTTATATGGCATCACTGACATCTGTCACTGCAAATATGGTCCACCAATGCCTGGAAAGAAATTAGACTTTAGGATCACCTAGATACGAAATTGCTATGATGATACGAAAAAATGATACGAACCTTTTTTGTTCTTCTTTGGTAACGGTAGGCCTATATCGTATGGAATCGTACGTTGGTACAGATCAGCATCGAGTTTCGGTCCGTTTCGTTCTTTGTCTATAAATCGTTTTGTTTTGGACAGCTTTCCAGAATTGTATTATTAAATTTTGTTTATTATATACATTAATATAGCTTCACTATGGTAAGTTATAGATCGATGACCTTTTAGATCATCGTCGGATTCTTATTTTTCTTTTTCTTTTTTAATTAGTGTTAGTTTTGCTCGATTTTGTGGCATATTTTGCCTCAACAATTTATCCTGAAACTGGTTAATCAAACAGACCAGGATAATTTCCTGTGGACAACGTTTCGAAGATGTGCCTTGGCCAGACACAATCACGATAGTTCACCTGACCTATCCACTAAATTGTAACTGCTCGTCACGAAAAACGGGCCATGGTTGTTTCGCATGAAGCATACACATATAAGTAAACACGATCTGCCCACTAAATTGTAACTGCTCGTCAGGAAAAACGGGCCATGGTTGTTTCGAATGAAGCATACACATATAAGTAAAAACGATCTACCGACTAAATTGTAACTGCTCGTCACGAAAAACGGGCCATGGTTGTTTCGCATGAAGCATACACATATAAGTAAACACGATCTGCCCACTAAATTGTAACTGCTCGTCACGAAAAACCTGTCATGGTTGTTTAGCATGAAGCAAACATGTAAAAGTAGACTATATTCTTCTGCAATTATAAGCAGATACAGCTACATGAACATTCCTCCCCGGAACTGCTAAGCTGTTTGACTGAAAATTGGTTTGCATATGCACAACTAATGAGGCTACATAGTTTGAAAAATGTATTGAACTCGATCAAAAACTGAGCATACTCGCTACTGGAAGTTTAAGTTCTTGCATTTTGAAATTAAAAAATCAAAGAAGAACGTATTATTAGGCTGTCAAGCTAAAGGCTTGACGCCTGTTGCTCTTAACCGGATTATTATTCTCTTCAGATTCTTGCCTTTTGTCACTTTTCACAAGTGTTATTAACTTTTACTGCTTATTAAGTGATGATAATTTTTCGAATAAAATGTCATTAAAGCTCAAAGCCTGGCGGAGATAGGGTGGGATTTTGAATATCACGTAATCGGGAAACAAATCACCTCTATGAATCTAAGTAGCTCACTGTAAAGATCTATTGGTGGCGTTTACCTAAAAATTGTGCTCCTGTAATAAAAATCACGTGTGTGTATCAAAATATCAGTGGCTCGACACTTATCTCCGACTATTTCAACATGGTTGTGCGTCCAAACTGACCAGTGGTCAGCCAGTGTCGTTACACGGGAGCCAGCCAGGATCGCTACACAGGTGCCAAGCAGGAACGTTAGAGAGGAGCCAGTCAGTGTCATTACACGGGAGCCAGTCAGTGGCGTTACACAGGAGCCAGTCAGTGTCATTACACAGGAGCCAGTCAGTGGCGTTACACAGGAGCCAGTCAGTGTCATTACACAGGAGCCAGTCAGTGTCGTTACACCTGTAAGAGTCAGTCAGTGTCATTACACAGGAGTCAGTCACTTTCGTTACACGTGCACTAACCAATAAGTGATGTTTCTCGCGTGCAGTCACGAATCATAGGTGTAACACAGGAGCCAGTCAGTGTTGACAGACACATTTAGGAGCCAGTCAATAGTGTTAAACCTACACGAGTGAGTCAGTGGTATTACATAAGAGCCAGTCAGAGGTATTGCATACATTTATGAACCAGTCAGTGGTGTTACACACGAGCCAGTCAGTGGTGTCTCACACGAACCAGTAATGCAGTTATGCACTGAATAAACCATATGGTGCCACACATGCAGTAGACAGGCCGCCTTCAGATTGTGTCTCGTTCAGTATGGTAAGTGACGTTCAAAAATGTAAAACATCGCATGCGAATACACTGTAGAGAGCAGTAGGCTAAAATATAACCAGACCCGGGCTCAGCGGGTCATCTAATTAGGCCTTGTATCAAATTGCACTTCAGTGTAACTTTAAAATTCTACAGTTTTCTTTGGAATTCAGCGTTCTTTGCATACTGTGTTGTGCTCTGTGAATGCTATAACATCACATCAGAAATTTATCTCCATACGTGCAGTGGTTCTGCAGAAGAAGATTATAATTGTTTGAAAAGAAAGAAAAAATATGGCGGGACTAGTAGGCCTATAGGTCACACCAACCTTGATATTACCTGTCAGTATTTATCAATGCGGGTACCTATCCTTTCATCCGACATCTGGACAATGATAAGCCCAGACCTAGAAATGTGCTACGTACATGTAGATTTACAAGTAGACTATTCCTTTGAATTAAATGAATGTCATCATTTATAACTAATCTGTGCACATTATAGCTCATTAGGCAAGTTAACTGCACCCCGTGGACATTCTGTTTTTCCGTTTCCATAATTTCAGCAGATAAAATCCCAGAATGGATAGGCCTACATATAGGCCTATGCACATTTGTAGACTTGGGCAGTTGGGTGAATTATAAGGAGCACTGATTGGATACTGCCACACAGATATTTTAGATTGTTAATACATTATAAATTTACGCACTATTTTGCACCTGTTTAAAATATATCAGAATTGTGTCTGTTTTGGATAGAAATGAAAACTTCTTGCTCAGTGCCACTACCTCCCACCCCCTAGAGGTCACCAAGGTAACAAAATGCTATTACTTAGGCCTACAGCATACACAGCTAAAAAAGCAGTGATCATGCAAGGTTGATTTTTGATATGTTGTGAAAAAAATGCCAGCTGCATGTGGTGATATGGCATGGTGCCAGGTGGAAGTTAGGGGGTATATATTTTTGAGGTTGAATTTGACTAATTTACTACATAAATAGTAAGGAACAGCCAATGCGCTCATGTAAAATGTAGGCCCTATACTTATCCCAGAGCAACTCTCGCCTGTTTGAGGTTGTTCTTCCGGTCTCCCGCTGAACGCAGCGGGTGATTATGTTGCTACACAGTTTTCAGTTTATGCATGAAAGTTCAAAGATCTAATGCGTCTTGTAGAAAACGACACCGCTTTGTTCACGTCAAATACATCAAGAGATTGTGCTGGAACAGCGAAGTATAAATTAATGCCAGTTCTAGTTGGAGACGGTTGCAATGTTTCTGGGTCATTACTGACAACAACAACAACAACAACATTAGTCATCCATCAGTTTCATCACCCGAAAGTACAGTCTCCTGATGCAACTTTTGCACAGGTAAAATCAGTTTTTTATTAGACCTTACATGCAACGTGGCACTTCAGCGTTCGCACACGCGATAGTATAAAGTCGACATCATTACGTGTCCGTATAAATACATGATCCTCCGATGACCCGGGAAGTGACTGTTTACCAGTGTTTACCTTCCTCTACTTTCAGTTTACATATAGGCCTAATCACAGGTGTTTCACTATTAACAGTTGATACAGGTGTGTGTCATGGCCTGTCTGACCCACGATGTAAATGAAGCAGTTTGTGTATAGTATAGTACCACGGTACAGGTTATCGTTTTACACCGAAATCAAGGCATACAGTCAGGTAAATTGGTATCACTACGGGTATTGAATGTTGTCTACTTGCGTTGTATTTTATCGTCAGGTTTTGAAGAATAGCTGAACAAATCAGAATGAAAGCCTTCAGATAAGGTAATTTTATTGTTGGAGACACCTTGGATACATGCTGTATCCCTGAACTGCAGGAGGACGTGGTAACGTAGTGATAGTGATAAACAGTAGCTCCAGTCTGACATTCAGCTACAGCAAAATTCATTTGCTCGAGTCAGTAGAGGAAGTGAAAAAGAACAGCTTTTGTGTATTCCCAGTATATACTGATTGTTATGTTTCCTATTTAAATTTCAGGTATTTACGACAATAGAGTAGACCCAATTCAATTCTTGGATCAACATTTACTTCTCTCATTATCTGATAAACTGGCGTTTGTCATAAAAAGGTGGACAGCATCTCTCATCAGTTATTAATACAATGGAATTGGTCAGCTTGATCATTTTTGGGGTCCTCTTTTATATATTCTATACACGCTTCTGGAAAAAGGATCGATTAAAGTTTGCAAAGAAGCAAAGATGGCAAAGTGGAAACAGTGTAGCAAGACTGTACAGTGCTTCACATGTGAATGCGATAGTGGATAGGTTCCAAAGCCTCGATGATGTCAGTGATGCTGTGAAGAGAGCAGGGCTGGAGGAGTGCAGTCTAATATTTGGTGAGTCTTGACAAGATAATTTCATTACTAAATCTTAATGTTCACAGATTGATTATCTGTCATTGAGTTTGGTCACTCATGAGACAGAAGAAATGCGTGATCGTTCGTAATGGGCAATCTGTTGTGAACAGTGACTTGTTATAAACCATCACATTTTGTATGTGTTGATAACTGCCATCTGTAAACACTCACGCAGGCCTAGTAGTGAAGGTGTTTGCTTCAACTGCTGGGAGACACAAGGCGAGAGTTCAAGCCCAGCCTTGGATAGGGAATTTCAAATTTCCCTTGCTCTCACTGTGAGACCATGGTAACAACAAGTGGTCATTGACACTCTTGTGAATGTTTGCATAGCATAATGTTCACTGAAGACCTTGCACTTAATGTATATACATTAAAGTATGCCACAACTCAGTAACTTTTATCATGTTTATTGACCTAAACCATAAGAAAACTGCCGTCTGAGTATTAACCAATTTGTGCAGCTGCAGATAGAAGGGGAATACCCCCCATTGCAACACTCCTCTGATTGGCTAAAGAGATAACTTT